>NW_011359619.1:5876-10198 GCF_000735185.1 Notothenia coriiceps
AGACCACTGGAGACGCTGTAGTACATATGCCGGGCCTGTAAGTGGCGCTGTACTTCTGCCATAAAATACACAGAAAGCAGCGATGGAAGACCCCTGAGCATGGTTGCCATGGTTGCCCTTCTGTTTATGCCCCGCAGTAGATTTAGCATCATGTAGTTCTTCATGTCCACTTGTTGCTGATGGTTGTGGTAGAGGAGCAGTAGGTTTTGCACTAACATCTGTAGCATGGTCAGTAGTAGTAGCAGTGAGCAGCAGAGGTGGGGAGAGGCGGGGCAATGGCTTCATCGTTATCAGGAAATTATCGTATAGGGCGTACACACTGAGCCGTTTGCCCCCCCAGAGCGTTCCGTTTGCAGATCTATCCACCTTGGGACCCGTTATCATTTGCGGGGTCCGTTTCCGCGGTTCCGTTACCCGCCTCGTGTGAACGAACGGGCTATACGCGAGAGAAAAGTAGCAGATACAACCCGTTTCGTTCTCGTGTAAGCACCGCCTAATTCAATAGTCTCGAAACTAGCATTTGACACCATCGAGTCATGTTTACAAAAGTTAATGAGGTAATAAATCAAGCGAAAAGTAGGCTCACTTCCCCACAGACTTCTATACAATCTGACTTTGGTTGCCCTGGGAGGATGCAGCTTGAGGCTTTTTTAAATCACTTGATTTTTCACGACAATAATCTTTTTATGGTTGGTTTCTGCCACAAAACCACCTGCCAGATCCTGCATGTGAAGTCAGCTGGAGATTAAACGTGCCAAATGTAAATGTGATTCTGAGACCAAACGATAACCAAAACACCCGAATGAACTACTGTACATTCTAATCTGCACGCAAGAGAAGATTAGGGGAATTCCTCAAGGGGATGGGATTGTATTCAGGGACATAAACCCCCCCCCCCTACACCATCTTTTACTGTGATTTATCTCCAAATCTCTTACAGTAATGCAACAGGCTGCATGGAAACAGTGTTTGACACAGTGAAACTGCATGATAGGAGTTTTTAAATGATGTGAACTCCTCAAAAAAGCTACACCAATTAATTTTGGTTGTATAAGAATATGATATCATAAGTTTAAGCTTCAGTCTAAATCTTTTCCATCAATACTTTTGAGTTTTTTTCCTTTCCGTTAATGCGTAATTGTAATTTATTTAGTTTAATGTTCATTGTTTTTAGGAAAATGTCTCATAAGCTTAGAGCTGCATGCAGAATGGGCTATATCTGTATCTTACATCTACTTTAGTAACAATACTTGAATCAACGTACTTAGTTCAGGTGGAGTTTTAAAATGTGTATTTCAATGTTGATAACATTTTAAATCACGATTAATCAGTTGAGTTATATGTTTAATTATAAGATGATGTCCACAGCATTTTGTCAACACTGCATTACTTTTAAAAACACCTTTTGATGACAACATTTTTTACATATTTTGGCTTGTTGAATAAATGATGGTGGATTACTAGCATAGTACACTTCAGTAAAAAATCATTATATTGATGTTTACTTGCTCTTCTATTTATTTGCATTGCATTTGACATTAAGGTAATCCTAAAGTAATGGAGAGTAATCAGGTTACATTAGTTTAATATTGTTGTACTCAGATAACATTACATTTCTTTACAGGTACTACATTGTACACAGACATGGGCGTCTCTTTGTCAAAAATAAAGTGGTGGGGACACTCTTTTCCAGATAAAATGAAACACTACTGCATTGACCATTAGTGCAGTAACTATACTACGCTGCTGCAAAGCGATTCTCTATTAAATTATAACTCATATTAAACGTGTCTCAGGTCCAAACTGCCCCGCACCAACACACCCAGAAAGTATGAACAGTCCTCCAGACTCTACATGTTCTCTTGTGTTCTCTTCTCAAAGTGTACAATGCTTTGTGAATGATATTTTCAGAACATTTCATTTTCACAAATGTTCCTAATGTAAAATGGGGGACACACAATTTGCCATTTCCAAAAGTGGTCCTTAGACATGTCCTTGACGTCCATAGTATAATTGACGCCTATGGAAGCAGATTACATTTTTTAAAGTAACCCTCCTTGTTAGTAGTCACAGTGAGGCTGCAGCAGTTTAAAAGTAAAAATCATCTTATTGATATTTCTTTTCTTTTGTGTTTATTTGCATTACATTTGACATTGAGGTAATACGAAAGTAATCAGGTTACTTTTGTGATACTCAGATTACATTAAAACATTTTTGGAGATTACATTTGTAACCCTCCTGTTATCACAGTGAGGCTGCACTCACCATGGTACTCCTCCGTGCCTCCGTTCCTCAGCGAGGAGAGATGCCCGCTGAAGGGGGAGTTTTCCTGGGGCCCCTGGGGCTCCCCCAGACCCTCGATGTCCACTTTGTGGGTCCGCGGGGTCCCTGAAGGGCTGAGCAGGGGGTCCTGGTCCTTACTGAACCCCAGGATGACGTCGATGCTGTGGACGCGGCCCCCCACAGAGAGCCCCCCACCTTTCCCCAGATCGTGGAAGTTGCTGGGTGAGAGGCAGCTGTCGTCCACCATCATGGTGTCCAGAGAGAGATGCATTGAGCGTCCGGCCCTGAAGGAACGGGAGGGGGTTCAGGGTTTATCACTTTTGTTTAAATGTGTTATTTGGAGTTTTGTTCGTTGCCATCTTTTTTATATTGTACTTTTTTATAGTGCATTCCTCTTGTAGGTGAGATCCTTTAGGGGGAGACGGCAGGTTAACAGTACATGCAACCAGTGCAGAAATACTCTTTTGAAAATAAGACTCATGCAAACTTCCAAGTGAAAGTAGTGCTGTACATTAAAACAAGAAAACAATATCATATTATTGGATTATAATTATTATGTGAATATATAATGTGTAAACATCACTTTGATATAGCATGGTAAATGTGTGGCTCATTTGAATGAATTTATATTTATTTAATGCTCTTATGCTTTCTCTTTGGAGAAATGTCGAAAATAAGGAAACAACATTTTTGCAATATTTAGAAAAAGGCTTTATTTTAAAACTATGAGAATACTAATTATTGTTTCCAAACTGCTGGAGAATTGTGTAAAATCCCTGTAAATCCTGAGGGGTCTTGTGTGGAGGTGCAGAGGGTCAGAGATCACCTGCTCCCTCTGCATGACTCTGTCCATCACATTAACCTGATTATCCTGCGGGGGGGCACAGTCTGCACTGGAGAGTGCGCTGATGGACACTAATGACACCCGTTACCTCCTAATCCACACTTTTTACTTTTTTTTAACGAATGGTCTGCACTGCTGAGGTTAATTAGGAACGAATGTTTCATTTAAATTCACTTTTTTCCACATTTCATAGGAAAATAATACATTTTCTCTCATAAAAACTAACATCAAAGTCTCTATATTGGAATGTTTTGTTCATGTTGTCTGTTTTAAAGTGAGACATTTCTTGGTAAATACAAGTTATTATCCTTGATACGCACAACATTATCTAAACTGTTACCAAAAACATCTGGCTGTCAAGAGCCATTTAAAATACTAAATCTTGGACGCCAAGTAAATAATATTGACGTTATTTAATATAACAGTGAAGATAAAGTAAATTGACTGGATTTTTAAAAAGCATATAGGAACTACAAGTGTCTACAACGTCTAAAATCATGGACTGTAGGTATAAAGCGAGTCAATTTATTGGTTATATAATAGTTGAATAAAGTAATGCCTTATGCAAAAGATCAAATATGGTTTATGTGTTGGAAAGATAAGTCTGTTCTGATATCCAGTGCATGAAATTGAAGATATTTTGCACATAAATAAAGTAAATTGACTAGATTGCAAGTGTAACATTTATTCTTTTAAGTGTTATTTGGGGATTACAGCTACTCTTCCATATAGAGGAGCAGGGACAATCTGTTTTAAGTTAGTTTAGTACGTTCCTAGTTTTTTTTCCTCCTCCAGTTGCATGGTGAGTAATAGAGTTAGGTGTCGGTAAATGTATGACAGTGTTAGAGCTCACCTGTTAGAAGTAATTACGTTGTTAAAGTTGCTCCACCTGTCCTCTCCACCTTCAGATCCTCTCGCTGTCAATCAGCCGGATTTGCCTCCCTTGCATTTCCCTCAATAATGTCTCTAGGTGGCTGAAAAAGCAGTCCTGCAAAAAGTGCAACAGAGTAAAATCCAGAGCGCTCACAGACTGAGACTCAGAGAGTGCAGGAGGCGCTCAGGGCTGAGGGGAAGGAGGAGAAACCAGGGGATTAGGGACGGGGCTATTAATTGGGATCCGTCCCCTGAAACAGTGATTGGCAGCTGGTTTCTGCTCAAGTAATTGTTTTAAATGTCATTTCCATCCCCCCCCCCC
>NW_011359620.1:0-3699 GCF_000735185.1 Notothenia coriiceps
CACGTCAATTTTGCGTACACGTAACAGCACCGCGCGTTCATGACAGTATGGTAATGGATTGTTATTATGATGGATTTGGAGATCCAGGGTGATGCACATCGCTTTTTAAGCCAGGAATAGTGTTTGAAAAGTGCTTGAAACATCGGCAAAAGTGTTGTAAATAGGAGGAGAGTTTACCCAGAGAGCTCTGCGCTGCAGATGGCTCTTCCACCCAGACTGAAGCCAGAGAACAGGCTGCTTCACAGCACTTTAGAACCCAGGAAAGCAGCTTGGATCATTTAACAAGGCGGCAGTTAGCAGCTAGCTAGTAATTACGCTAATGTACACATCAATCATTATGTACTTATATTACGCTGTAACAGGATCTAGTGATATCCAAGCAACAGAGCTTCATTTAGCATGAAATAATTATTGCACTGTATATGTATATACAGTGCAATAAGCTTCTTCGTGCAATAAGAAGCTACAGGGACGTTAATCTAACGTCGGTATTATTAACTTTATTTAATACAACATTTACGGTACAAGATGTAATCATACAGCCCATGTAGTATAATATTTTACTAATGATGAATTACAGCAAACATGTGCAATATATCCATTATTACAGCTCCGTGGGATGGCAGTAAGACGATATGGGTCCGTTCTTATTGTGCATCCATGGGTAAAGATAAACGCATGTAGTGCTGAACACGTAACATGAACGTGCCGGACGGCGCGGCCCCGTGGGTTGGATGCGCGTTCATAATGCAGAGGGAAATAACTCTCAGAATAACGTTATTAGCACATTTTTACAACTTGAGGAACGAATGTTTTTAATAAGGGTTATACAAGTGTTCATACTGGGTAGTTTATTTAGTTTAAAAAAAATTATCCAACAACTTACAGACTACTCTTTCCCAATGTAAGTCAATGGGAAAAAGTGTTTCCGGGCCCAGCAACCAAAAGGAAGTGGAGTACCGCCGTTTGGCCACAACGAATATTCTCATCAGACTCCGGCGCACTTCCTGGGGGCTTGTCTGGGACGCGAAAATGAGAGAAATGACAAACGGTTCATTTCCCAGGACTCGCGTGCGTCTGCTTGACACCGGGACGACCGGCCGCCCTCCCCGACAGGCGCACAGACGCGAGGGCCCGCTCATCACTGCGCGCACATCTGCGACCGCAGTTTTATTTAGTGTTGGTATTCGCTGTCTAGGCTCTGACGTGCTAGGACGCCGTTGGGTCCAAGTGCTCCGTGCTCGGGCCATAATAATAATATCACCAATAAGTTATAACAATAGGTTCCTCGCACTTTGTGCTAGGACGCCCTTGTCTCCTAGCGCTAGCGAGCACGTTGGACAATTTGAACTTATTGACTCCAGAATGTTGTAGTTTTCACCAGTCCTGGCTTCCGTGCAAAATTATACAACTTTGTCAGCGTCCTGAATGCCTCAAAAACAGGAAACGCAAGCAGAAAAATAATAATAATAATATCACCAATAACAATAGGTTCCTCGCACTTCGTGCTTGGACGCCGATTGGTCCTAGCACTCCGTGCTAGGGCCCTAATAAGAATCTTGTGAATAAAAATAGGTCTTCGCACACTTCGTGCTCAGGCCCTAATAATAGGAAGAATTCCTCCAATAACAATAGGTTTCCTCTCACTTCGTGCTAGGATGCCGTCGGGTCCTAGCACATCGTGCTCGGGCCCTAATGATCCACGCCAAGTGAAAGTGAGTATGGACTGAGAAGAGCAATATGGCTGCTTATATGAAACATGGACAATCTAAAATGTCCATGACAACCAGGGAAACACCATCTGCCGGTGGAAACCATGTGACAGGATGAAAGGCTCCAGAGCAACTCTTAGACCTTGAGGGGAAATTGCTTTGCCAATATAGCTGATAATGATTTTCCACAGGAAATGGGGTTTGGAGATTAAAATTGCTAATTTGCAGGCTTTATGCACCGTTTTCAAGTGATTCTGTTCGTAAAAGCTGTGAATACGCTTGACTAGAGACCGATTATATATTTCAATCAGAGAAGGCACCCATAGAGAGAAGTGCTGAGCAGTTCCAGTGACTTTGAACCTTGCATATTTGTTCTGCTTTAATGGCTACAGCTTTAATACTGACAGAAAATAAATGATTTATGTTTTGAATGATATCATCGGTCAGGTTTAACAGTTGATCCAGTCCAGACTCCCCTAAAGTCAAGTTGATGAGTAATTTCATTTGCATTAAATCTGCATCTGAAGTAGTTTTAGCTCTTCTAGCAGCGTTGGTGAATGGCAAAGGGATTTTCATCCATGGGCGTCATGAGGATGACATTTGAGGTAATAGCAAAAAATCCCAAAAGCATTTGAATTGGTTGATGGGGTGTTTGTTTTGATGGTGATCCTCCAATTTCTCATTCCACACCATTATCAAATCAAAATGTTATTTTGATCAAAGTTAATGACCAAATACCTGCAAAAATACAGTAATTCCATCGCTCTCAGCCGCATGACATCAGCAAATATGAGCGTTGTTACTGCGAGCATGTTAGCATGTCGATGTTAGCATGTCAAGTAAAGTCTCACAGAGCATGACTATAGACTTGTTTTTCTTGTTTTTTCTGAATCCAAAAACAAAGAAAACAATGTCAGATGTCGACATTGTGGATGCCACCTCTAACATTAATAAATCAGAATTAGAGAGAAGGAAAGCAACATTCCCAGTCACCTTGAAACATCTCAAAATTAGTACTCCTGGAAACAGTTTCATGTTGAACAGAATCCTAATCAGGCTTCAGATATGACGGGGTGGGTGGCAGCTGAAGTTAGAAATGTGTTTGAGCTGAAGTTGAAATCATGTGGGCTGTTCTCCCACTGTGGAGAGGCTGAGAGCTCTCGTTGTTCCCTGGAGACGGTGGAGAAAAACAACGGGTTATTTTTACCTGTGGTTAGTTTGATTGATGGTCATAATACCTTTTAAAAGTTAGAAGGACCTAAACATGTGGTTGAGCCTCAGTAGGTGACAAAGAGGCTGCAGATATAGTCTGGTGCTATTTGGAAGTTGCTTTACATCGTATTGTTACCAGCGGAGTAACGTAGTGAAGTACATTTACCCAAGAACTGTACTTAAGTACCATTTTATGGTACTTGATACTTCTAAACCACTACATTGTGTTAGCGAACATTGTACTTTTTTACTCCACTACGTTTATTGGACAACATTAGTTACTAGTTACTACGGATGTAACGATATACCGAATATCGCGGTATCGCGGTAAATAAACTTCCCAATACCGTCGTGAGACTGACAAAATCTACCGCGATTAAAAAAAATATATATTTTAAAAAAAAAAAAAAAAAAAAATGTTAAACACTTTTTTTTTTTAAACCTTTATTTAACCAGGTGGTCCCATTGAGATCATCGATCTCTTTTTCAATAGAGACCTGTCCAACATGGCAGCAAGTAGGTTACAACATGAAAATAAAACAACAGATAACACAAAAGGACATCGTATTTACAGGGCCACATTTACACACCTAGAGACATGTACCAACCATATATTTATATCTCGCCATGTCAATAAGCCTGGCGTTAGACTTTTTCGCTGTCCGTCATTTTGACAGACAGGATCGTAAAATATCCGTCATAATCCCTTATTACCCGTCGGGTCTGAACAGTTCACTATAGAGCATGCTCGTGAACTGTCAACGGGGGGGGGGGG
>NW_011359621.1:0-3450 GCF_000735185.1 Notothenia coriiceps
GTCTCTTGTACATCAACATGTGTCCCCTCTTCTTCATGTCTCTTCTACATCAACATGTGTCCCCTCTTCTTCATGTCTCTTCTACATCAACATGTGTCCCCTCTTCTCCATGTCTCTTCTACATCAACATGTGTCCCCTCTTCTTCATGTCTCTTCTACATCAACATGTGTCCCCTCTTCTCCATGTCTCTTCTACATCAACATGTGTCCCCTCTTCTTCATGTCTCTTCTACATCAACATGTGTCCCCTCTTCTTCATGTCTCTTCTACATCAACACGTGTCCCCTCTTCTTCATGTCTCTTCTACATCAACATGTGTCCCCTCTTCTTCATGTCTCTTCTACATCAACATGTGTTCTCTCTCTTTTTGTCCTGATCAATTTCTATAAAAACCTGTCTGAAAATGAGCTGATCAGATTGTGGCCACTTGATGATGTCATAGTGATGTCTTGTCTTGTTCCATGGCTCCCACCATTTCGAACACTGGTTGCTCCCCCTTAATATAATCCAAAAGCATGAATAAGTCTAAACACAGTAGAGCTTATATTTGATTCAACAAAAATATTTGTACATACATGTTCATATACACACTTATTTATATCTCTACTCACCTTTCTTAAAGCTCCTTTGTGGGTTCCCTGTCAGAGGGAAGTCATGAATCAAAAATGAATAACCCAGTTTTGGCCCCAATCCAAGACGGATAAGCGTTCACAATCTATAAATACAGTATCTTTTCAACCCATTTTCTAGAGAATTATCAGTTTTCATACATACTTTTTCTTAGAAAGTAGGCTTACCTCTCCCTCCAACTCCTTTCCCAAAGACCAAAGACTCTTGCTCTATACCTTATATGGGCCATACTTGGCCCACAGCATCTCTTTTTCCCCCCCTGCCCATTTTTCTCGGATTACAGTAAAAAAAGAATAAAAAAAGGCATGTTAGTTATGAATGAAATGCATACTTTAATGGAGGATGAATTTTAAACCATTGTAGAGATCTTAAGCTAGCACCATCATCAATCTGCAACACTTTGCTTATGACCAAATACATACACAACTAATCATATTCCATCAGCCTCAGCTGTATTTTCAATAAAGTGCTAATTAGCAGATGTTAGCATGCTGACATTAGCATTTAGCTCAAAGCACAGCTGTGCCTAAGTAAAGCCTCCGAGGGCTAATAGCTTCGTTTAAATGTTGCCTATATGCTGCAGTCACAGGAACACTAAGGCCAGTAAATTGGATGTTAAGCACAATTATAATCCTACACATTAAGCTCAAGTTCTCAAGTATCTTTATCTTAAAATTGTAATGAATCATGAATATAATAATATTTAGCAATATGGCTGCAGAGTATTAGTAGTGAAACCTATCAATAAAAGGAAAAGCAGGACAGATCGTTTGATATAGATGTGAACAGTATTGTGTTCATCAAAATAACACCAATTGACTGTTTCTTTAAGATAACATTTGGTTTTGATTCAAGAAGATCTGAAATGTATTTTGGCCTGAGAATATCGAGTGATTTGTTTTTTTCAAACTTGGACACAAAAGGGACTTCCAGGCGTGTGCAAGTTAAAAATGAAATGCTTTTACGGCTGCATACTCTCGACATGGTCTACGAAGTCTCTTCAATTACATTTGTCCACATTATCGAACATTCCTTAAACATAAAATATCAAAACGACTGGTTGACCTTTAGTCAAGCTCATGCACATGAGCATATTTAATAAATTACAGGTTGTTGAATGTGGAAATAATATACTACAACATATAAAGTGATTTTGCAATGTTATACAGTATCATGTCCATTCCCAGGCCCAATATTACGTTGGGTATCATATGTACATACTAGTAGCTGCACCAGCCATAATGGCCACAGTTCTCTTCGTTCTTGCTAGGAACTTTGGCACTGGTGTTTTCAATAAGCTGAAGTTGTTTAAATTGGCAACAAAATAAAGTACATACTATACTAAACAGAAATGGGTTTAAACAATGTCATGCCAAGTGAGCACAAAATTAAAGGCAATTTTGTCAGATGTTCTGCCTTTTCCAACAGGCTCCAGTGTGATTTTGCATTATCTGCCCATTAAACCTTGCTTATCCCACTGACTTTCAGCTGATTTAACAACATTATTTCTGCCTCCGGAATAACTTTGCCTCCCAGAAATGTTTGTACAACTCAAACTCCAATCTGCATTTACACCAATGAGCGCAGCATCACGGACACAGACTCCGGCATGAGTTGAAATGGGGCGTGAGCAGCAGCCACCCAACCAAAAGAAGAGTTGTGGTAGTCAACTTAACTGCTTCGGACGTGAATACACACTTAAATGCTTCCAGTGAGAAGAAAATATGGGTCCCGATCCGTATTTTGCAGTGAAATTGTCTGAGAACAATTGCTCTGCAGTGGATTTGAGCATAACTGGTAGGTTAAAGGGCCGGGGGGAGGCCCGGCTTATAGGCTTCATAACCATGTTTTCACAGTCAAGCCAGCGCTGCACAGAAAAGCCTGAGAGGTGAAAGAGATTTTCTGGCAGTCGCTGTAGTAATGTGACATAAGGAGCTGGAGTTAGGAATTATTGATGCAAATACATCAAAGAAGGTTTTCTTGACTTCTGTCAGCCTGGGACACCCAGGAGAAATATAGCAATACCAAGGCTCTCTCTCTCTGGGCACATTTCATATCATTATTCGTGTTGTGTAAAGCTGAACAATGTGTATGCAGCTTTATGGTATGAACAAGTGCTCTGCCAAAGAAAATAGATGAGGATGAAAAGAGGTTTGTGTCAAAGAAAAATCTAAATTGTGTGCTGTTAACTTTGTTCGTTATTCTCGCGTCCAGGAGAGAAGCTTTAAAAGTGAGTAGACCAATGGAGTCTCTGAGAAGGTTCAAATGGGTACTTTAATTAAAATGGCGCGGTAATGTTACAAGTAGAAGATGATTCAGAGAGAGGGATGCCAGGAGGCTGGTGAACACAATTTTCATGTTTACATTTGCCTGTGGTCGGCCGAGCAGAAGAGACAACACAAGCATTCGTCCTTCCCGCTTGCTGGCTGTTCGCCCCTCCTCTCTGGGGGCTGTGGTGATGTAGGGGACTCGGTCTTCTGTGTCCGATATTGAGTTAAACAGAGGATTTCGACATTTTACATTCATTGCTTACTTCCACATGCCTTTTCTCCTCCTTATCTCTTTCATAACTTTAGATGTAACACATGTTAACGGCGTCAATAGCCTCTTTAATACTAATGGACGGTAGTCCCGGATGTCGTCATGAAGGATTTTCAGAATAAAAGCTTGGTATTGAGAACTTCAGTTTTTTTCCAGAATAAAATAGCATTTAAACTGCCGGTATGTTCTAACTAAATTATGCCATAAAACATTGCTTTTAATTTCTAACAGTGCAGAAGGTGACAGTCCCTTATATCCATGATGTAATGTGTCCCCTAT
>NW_011359622.1:0-321 GCF_000735185.1 Notothenia coriiceps
AAATAGAGAACTACGGCAGATATGTAATATTTAATGGAGCCGAACCGTGTATAACAATACCGTTATGTGATGACTTTCAAAAAGAAAAGCAATCACACTCGGAATAAAGTATAGTAAAAAAAATTGAAATGTTTTCGGTCTGTTTCCGGTATTTGTTTATGACGATGTGATGTGAGATGTGAGACTGGAATTGCACAGGGGAAAATAACGTATTGTAGCGTCTCGCTACAGGAACACAGGGAGGCTTAGTTTGTCCTTTATCCGGGCGTTTATTGTACAGATCACAGGTTACTGTTGGCCATAACCACGCCAAAACAATCC
>NW_011359623.1:0-3051 GCF_000735185.1 Notothenia coriiceps
CGGAGTGACGCTGCATAAAACTGCCGTGACGTCATCTTCAATGCGAACCACAAAACCAAAACATCAGCCGTTAGCTGTTAGCACTCACAGCTCCTCATACATCATATTTTCAGAAACTAGACAGAAGTTAAACAATTACAAACCACAGACTGTATGTGTCATGGCGAATACAGCCGCTTGTATTTTGAAATGAGCCGTTGCGACTTCCGACTGATTTCGATAGAGCGGGTGACATAATCAGCCCGGTTGTTGGCCCGGTAAGAACCTTGATTTTGGAGGGCCAGAAAAAAGGTGAAAAAGTAGCCCTGAGCCAGAACTACCCCTAGTGGAAAAGCAAAAAGGTTTGGCCCGGCCCGCTTAAACCGTGCTGCAGTGGAAAAGCGCCATTACACTGCTCTTTGTAAGCATGCGCATCTCCCTTGCTGTTTTGCATGATATGGTGTTAGCACAGCAGGACATGTATTGACCGGAACATACAAGCATACTGTATTTAATGTGTAAATAAGTGGAGCTGGCATACCGGAAATCATTTTCACCTAAATATGACATGTTGTGAGCATGGTTAGAAGTTTGTGCCTGTCACATTCAAATACATTAGGCATTGTTTTAGCATTGTAAAAGGCATAGAGGGGACAATATTGTAAGTAAAATAATAATACGGATCCAGGGAAGGGGGAACATGTCCAATTCATGGCAAAAGAAAAAACTTAAAAATGGTACATTTATGCAAAGTAAGCTTAGGGTTATGGTTAACCCAATGATTGACCTGTTGCTGTGTTTCTTTAAAGGCTACTTAGTTAAGTCTCTCACCAAATCTACAACATTACCAAGTAAAACGCTCTTTGTATTTTGCCATATTTTGTCTGTGTTTTGAATACTAAGCATATATAGAAGATGAGAAGTAAGTAAGCCTGGCACTGAAGTAAACTTTCGTAGTGGCCAAGTTCTCTATCAGTCTGTGATGTCCTTGGTTTCAAAATACAATTTCCCATTGACTTATATCAGGAAAGAGACATCTTTAGACAGTGTATATTTTTGGGGGGTAAATCAACTTCTCAGTGCAAAAACTTGAATAACTATTTTTTGTATTTGTTCCTAAAAGTTTAAATTTGCGTTAAAATAATCCGAGAGTTATTTTCCCTCTCCATTCAAGTTTTCTTTATACATCCATGGTGTGGTCCCAGGAAGGAATAGCCAATGATAATATCCAACCCAGTCTCATTAAATGGAAAATGCCTATTTTAAGGTTAGTTTGGCCATTAAAATGCGTTTTGATGTAATTTGATGCGAGAAATATGAGTTGTTATTTCAGATTATGTGTGCAGTGGAAGTACATGATCTTTAGTTTGCTAGTTATTACGAAGATTACTTCAGGAATCTATACAACATTTTCATTGTTACCAAGGTGGTTGCTAGGGACGCTGCTATCGATATTATTTCTGTTATGTTGTGTAACTGTTTAATGGTGTTATCTTATCTTTATTACTACCCCCTCCCCCGTCAATTTATAGTGTTGGTCCACAGCGCAAACGTATTAAAATCTGCATCTAAAATTGTGGCATAGATACGTTATTTTCCCCTGTGCAATTCTCCATTTACTCAACAATAACACGTTGTAGTCCGTCAGGACCGAGGGTCGGAGCAGCTCATTTGCTTTAGAGAATTTTACACCCGGAAGTAAGTATTCTCTCCGCTTCGCTTCACAAACCCTGTGATAGTCCTCAAGCTCTGTGATCGGATGTTTGAGTGTGCGCCGAAGGTTACGCCGAGCGTCAAACAACACTTTGAAATGGGATGGAACCACGGCAGACTGTCCAAAACTGGATTTGAACGGGTCCACCCTGTCCCCCCCACCCGTCCCCAGAACTACTGTACACATGCTGGCTATTATGTTTCGCAACATGTTCTCTATCTATGACACGTCTCTACTGGGAGTTGTATTTTTAAAAGACATATTTCCCATAATAAGAAGTTGCCAGTATTAAACTGTGTACATCCCTGGAGGTTTAGGGGATAGGAAACACTCAAATTTAAAACATATAATTAATAAATGGGTGAAAATTGCTTGTGCCCATAATGGGCAGCATTAATATATATAACCACATGCCAGCTAAGGTCAGAAGAGCTTTATTTAACAGCTGGTCTTATGTCTGTGACCCCTCCTGTTGTTAATTGATAAGCCTGAAACATGCACTTGTCAAGTTAGAGGCAAATTTGCAAATATGGCAGTAGCCATCGATCATCTTAAGATAAGATATACTTTATTGATCCCAAGTTGGAAACATTTGCGTTACATCAGCATGTGTAACAGTTGTAAATATGCAGTGGTGTTTATTTGTAAATCATTTAGTATAGTCACACAAATTCTGTGTTTTATGTTTAATAATTCTGTGTTCTTTATTTATTGATTTTTGAATACCTGACAAGGCCGGAGATTAAATATCTACATACATCTATAAGAGTATAATACATATGTATAATATCAGTTAAAATAAGTGCTTCAACATAGTTAACATTGCTGGAGGTATGCACAAATATTGATAGATGTCTTGTAATGCACTATTGAGGAACCTGCAAACCAAGTTTTTCATTCATTGCATAACTACACCGTAGTTGTGTATATGATATGTCAATAAACCTTAGAAAATCTTGAAATCTTGAAAGGGATGTGCAAAATAGTCATTATATACAGTCTTTAATTAACTATTAGTAGAGAATAACGAGTAATGAATATACTTTATAGGGATCTTATTAATATCTAATAATACAAATAATGAAATTCAATAACATGCTTTAACCACTAGGTGTCCCTTTATATCAGCTGTGCACCTTTATGGTGTAAATACAATTGGATCAAATATAAAAGTCAGCCGAATTAGTGTTGATATTGCCAGGAGACGTATTGTGTGAAAAGAAATGTAAGATGTTGTTAAATTGCTGATATATTTATGATCCACGTCACGTTTTCAGTGTTGGCGGCAGTTCCTCATGTTTGTCTAGAAGTCTTCTCATCAGGGCTCTATAAATAGAGAACTACGGCAGATATGTAAT
>NW_011359624.1:0-5566 GCF_000735185.1 Notothenia coriiceps
TCCAAAAGATATTTCCTCTTATCCCAGCATATATAAATACATTCAATGTATCTGATGTTTTAATGATGGTCCTCCTGTTGCTATAGACTTAGACCTGCAATAACAGGACTGACATTTTTTAACATTTGTGTTACTGTCATGTAATCTCAATGAATATAATAATGGATTTGTTAAACCAAAATCAGCTCCGGAATTGTTTTATATGTACGTAGAATCAAATCTACTGATATGAATCTATTTTAAATGCAGGACACATTGAAAACACAAAATAAATGATAATGCAAAGTTCTTTTTAGCCTTCCCTGATATGTAATATGTTAAGGAAAAGCAAGAGAACATTTATTTCGGTTGGTCAAGGACATGCAATGGAAAGAGTAGGGTATTCAGATAATTAAATCGTGTTTAATACTACTCTTCTGATACCCTATGAATTCAAAGATTCAAAGGCTTTAATGTAATATGCACAGCAGCTAAAGTGTAGAAATGGCAATGAGAATCTTAAGTCCAGAGCTCCTCCAACAATGCAACATAGTTATATAAGACATAAAACAAGGGCAAGAAGAAACAGTGGAATAAAATAGTGCAGATTATGTTGCCGATCAATTTGCAAGTAATGCAGATGAAGTAAACTATTACATGTCATAAGAATAAATAATGACAATAAGCCAAATAATGCAGAGAATTTTGTAAGTGACCAATTAAATGCAAGAGTCTAGATATACAGTACATGTAAATTGAATAAGACATACAGAACAGAATGTAAAATTAAGTATTGTAAAGTGAAATAAAATGTAATACTGTTTATTGTAGTGATAACTAATTTTGATACATACATTTTGATATGCAAACAGATGAATACTTTAAGTTATGGCCTTGATACAGATGTTTCTTTCTTTTTTAAAAAATATAATCATTTGGTAAGGCACTATGATTTTGCAGTGTCATTTCAGTTTCATTCTTAATTAATTTCTTATTTTTATTAAATTTGATAGGATTGAGTCCTTGACAAAACATTAACTATATGTTTTAATGCATTCTTATCAACATCTTTACTGTTAAGGCTAGGAGATCAAGATGAATATACGTATGTCCAACAAGTTTAATATGATAGGACAGATCCACCATGAAGCAGAGGGAAATGCCCTGTATGAATCTGACTGATATGAAAACAGCACGGCATGTGGTCATATAACCCTTCAACGCCCTCCAGAGGAGGAGGGCAGCATTACATAATTCATTCCTGCTGGCTGAAAATAGTTAAGTTTCGGTTTCCAATCATCAGAAATGATACCGAGCCTTCCTACTGCAGTGAACGCAGCAGCTGCTCAGAGCTGCAGTTGCTGTCTGGTTGGTCTGGTTCAGCTGGGAGCAGGACAACAGGAACAATAATGGAGCTAGAGTTAGAAATATTAAAGTTTATCTGCGCTAATCAGGGATCAGTGAACACAGAGGAGCTGCTGTGTAACCTCGGCTCAGGCGACGCTACGGCTGACATCATCAGTAACCGAGAGAAATTCGCCTTCGTTTGTCCGTTCGGTCAGCCGAAGGTGGTGGCGCGGACCTGCCTGAGGCTGTGCCTCTCGAAGGACTGTCCGGGCACGTGCACTGGGCTGCACCTGTGTAAAAAGTTCCTCCTTACCGGATCCTGTCAGTTCACCCGCACGAGGTAAACACAGTCGACCGGGTGTTTCATATGACTGCTGGGCAGACACTTGGAGAGGCCTGCCCTGCACCCCCACAGACATGTCTCAGTGTTTTTAATTGTTGATTTCCTAAATAATATTATTTCCAGTGTTGTTAAAGCGATTCAAATAACAGAGAAACGACCACAGGGTTGTTCAGGGTTGTTCAGGGTTATTATTAATGTGATGTGTTCGCATAATGTAATTACCTGTTTTTAAAGGCCTGGAGGCACTTGGTGCGTTCAGGCACTCGCTTGACACGCCTTTCCCCCCTTCTTCCCTTTATTCAAGAATAGTCAATTGATATCAAGTTAGAATACTGAAACTCAAGTCTTATCTGAGATTTCGTGAAAATAGCTTATAAGGTTAATAATATGTCTACAAGCTAAATATGGTGCGTAGCTAATTCCTTCTGCAGTTTAGTTTAGCTCAAGTTCTTTCAGGGGGGAATAAGCTAGCTAGCTAGCTACCAAATCCATGTTCCAGCACTTCTAAAGAGCAATAATTGCAGCTTATCTATACTTTAATAAAGTAACATTAAAGATCAAGTGTTTAGATATATTGGCATCAGCCGCCCTGGTTGTCTCGTCAGAATGCATATGTCATCCCGGGCTCAAAACACGATTCGGACGGTGTCTTACGTGTCGCGAAGGGTAAGGGATACCACGGTTATATANATATATTGGCATCCATAGGGAATGGGAAGCGCTGTGCATTCTGGGCAGGGGCTTAGCACAAAACTCCGGGCCCTACTGTATACGTAAACTGTCTCTGTGGTCCCCCTTTCTCTCTTGATCCATGTCTCTCATGCATCTTATGAAATGTATTTACAAATGATTGAGCCAACAACTGTACACATTGATCTGAAGCGGTTATTAGGCTAGTCACTAATGAACTAAAGTAGAACTAAAGTATAAGTAGTAATAATAGAAGTAATAATAATCTGTGCACATGACATGTTGACCCTCTTTCCTCAACATACTGTAGCTTACAATTACTTTGCTATGGTTAAATTAGGTTTGCTTGGAGTATCATGCTTAAGGGAACATTATCCATGTTTATTCAAGTATTTCTCATTCCCATGGTATAAGACAAAACTAAACACCATCTTAGTTTTCTAACCACTACATTGAGAAAGTGCTTACTATACTGCATGATAAAAGACAACTCAACAAGACTTCACTAGTCATGTTTATTTGCATAAACTATAACACACAACAAATCAGAAAGCATATAGGCAAAAAAGCAATAATTAAAAGTTATGCTTTGGATAATATGATTGATCTTGAAGTTATTGAACAAATATGAAGAATGTCTTACTTCAAACTTGAATGTATGTTATGGAACTGATGCTGACAGTCATGATATTGAAGTTCATTCCCCAGTAAATGCCCAGTGACGGGTCTTCTTGTTAGCAAAATCATTAGCTGACAAGCTTCTTCTTTGAATTATCTGAGCAAGCGGCCCCTCAGGAAGTGTGCCAGTCACTTTACCCATCCTAGTGGTAGTTGTAGTGGGCTGCCATTATGTAGGGCGCACAGGGAGCAGTGTAGGGAACAGTGCCTTGCTCAGGGACACCTCTTGCAGCACTTGTAACACTTGGTCTTTCGAGGACTTGAACCGGTGACCTTCCGGTTCCCAAGCCAAGTCCCTATGGACTGCGCCACCACCAACCATCTGTTTGCTGTTATTTATCATTGTGAAGACCAGTGGCGGATTTAGGATTGTAGGAGATCCGGGGCTTAGCCCAGGAATTGTTGGGGGGGGTTACCATTACTATTTTTTTTTTTTAAGTGAAACATCCGGGGCTTTTCAGAAAACATCTGGGGCTTGAGCCCAAGTAGCCACCCCCTAGCGCCGCCACTGGTGAAGACCAGGCAGACGTTTTCCTGTTGTTTTGTATTATAGCAGTTATCGGATGGAATCAATACATGGGCTGCACAGGTTGTCATGTCCGACTATCACAAGTAGAATTATAAAGAAAAATACCCCGGCAAAAATGGCTGTAGAAAAACAGGTGATATTTTGTCAGATGGTGGATATAAATTATATAATGTCAATTTAATGTGAACTCTGACCCTTCTGCACTAGTCAGACAATGCAACAATAATATGTCCTTTTGGTCTAATTAAATGCATTGTTGTTACATTTTTATTATTTTCCATAACAAATCTATATTTAATATTTAAACAAATAATTTAACTGAGAGGTGTATTGTGTTTTTTGATGACAGGACTGGATGCAGATTCTCCCATTGCCTGGACTCTTTCCACAATGCAGCGAAGCTGACTGAGCATGGTCTGGAGAGCCTGAGCCGGAGTGAGCTGTGCACCCTGCTGCTGCAGAGCGATACCAGGCTCCTGCCTCAGGTACGTCCAGAGGTGGAGTGGCCATCTGGAGTTCTGGCCAATCACAGAACAGCCGGCTGTCAGCGGGCCGCAAACGGCACGCTGACGGCTGGCACGGCCCCATTTTGTTTTTTAAACGTCATCATTTGAGTTGCACTGACAGGCGACAGAGGTCCAGAGCTGATTTTCAGTCCCAGTCCACCCCTGGGTATGTCTGACTTCATTCAGAAGATTCAGACGTTTCTCAGATCAGATTGTTTTTGATTCAGAATGTTTGTCCTGCCAGGTGTGGAAAAAAGGTTATTTGTAACACTGATCAACAGGTCCCAAGATGTAGTGCCAACATTGAAATTGTCCCTAACTTTAGTCTGTCTGCACCCTCGCAAAGGTTAATGAGTCGATTCATCCATTTAAAAATAATAATAATAAGTCAGTATACACTGCTTTATGTTTAGTATCAAGCAGAGGGAGTGTTCGCTAAAATAATTCACATTATAACCTATATTTGTGTCAGTCACAACACAAGCCCCTCGAGCAATAAGTCCACAGTCCCAGGAAGTGACAAAGTCCAGATTAAGGCTGTTATGACACCCCCCCCACCCGGACCTCCCAAGCCCATCTTCCACCGCTGCATTAGGAAATGCAATAACCAGGGACAATCAGCATCGTGGAGGAATCCACGTCAACTGCCCACTGAGCTGAAAAAAGAAAATAACAAATTGTAAATTCTTCGTTATGAAAGGCCAAATCTGATTTGTATAAAAAAGAACAGAGTCAGGTTGAACCCCAACATCAAGCTAATTCTGGATCAGCTTTCTATAGACTTACGGCCCGTCCACACACAGGCATGAAAAAAATCTTTCAAAGCTTCGCCCATTCACTTGAATGGGGTGACGTAGAAGATTTTTAATCTTCGCCGAACTGCATTGTGGGGAGCAGAGCATGGCTTTGCGAGCATTCTGAGCATCAAAAGTTGAGCAATGTTCAACTTTTGATGCTCCCGAAGCTTTCGAAGCTGGCATCAGCCAATCAAATCCCGTTTATGCAAATCCCACCAGTACAAGCGCTAGCCAATCAAACCGCGTGCAAGCTGGGAGAGCCAGACCGCAGTTCATTTCCTCATATTCCAAATGAGAAATTACGGTAGCAAATCACCCGGTTCTTTACGACCACAACTATTTTACCGGGATACAAACCGGAGGAACCAGGCATGGAGGGAGGTGGCAGAGACAGTGGGTGAAACTGGTAGGTTTTCGCCTGTTTGGGGAGTTTATATCCCGTTTACTTCGTTTTAACATTGCTATTGCTTTGTATGTCGGGGGCGGGAGATTCATGTGATTGGTTGTTGGTCGCGTTGCTCGCAAAAAATCGCCAAGCTTCAGACACGCCCAGCATCAAGATTTTTCAAGATTCTTTTCATGCCTGTGTGTGGACGGGCCGTGAGTGATGGCGCAGCAGTTGGTGCGGTCTCCAGCCAAGGCAAATGGCGCGCACAGACGCGGCCTACACAGCGGTCGGAAGAAGGGACATTCAGCT
>NW_011359625.1:0-8204 GCF_000735185.1 Notothenia coriiceps
CACTTGCAAACCCAGTCATACCTTATACTCGCTCACCTGTAGCTTAATGCCATCCTGGTACACATGCTGCCTTACACACACACACACACACACGCGCGCGCACACACACGCACGCACGCACCGCACGCACCGCGCCCACACACACACACACACACACACACACACACACACACACACACACACACACACACACATGCGAGTGACCATTCTTTCCGGATCCCTCATCTTGAAGTCAACAATTGTTTGAAAGTGTTTTTGGTTAGATGCCTAAATTAATGTAAGCTCAGGAGATGTTCATGTTTGGTTCTATGACCCCACTGGTGAAAATCAAACGCTCCTACGCATCATCAAACAGCAGTTGCTAACTAGTGACTATATGAGATTACTAAGCGTCATCACGCCAACATTAGCCACCTTTTGCTTAGCGGTGGTGATGCGCAGCCGTGCAACCGTAATGTTGCCTACAGCCTAATGCTAGCTTTTAAATTCTGGCAATCGCATTTACACATTCATAATTAAAAAAGTGGCATTTACATGTGGAAGTTATCCTGCTGAAAAAACTTGTAAGTATCAAAAATGTGTGTTTGCCACAGCTCTTATTTTCTTCAATATTTTTAAATCCATTTGTCAAGGGAGCCCCTTGCAATGCCAACTTTTGCTTTGAAACTGATACCAACATGTATATTTAGGACAATTACAATTATTTGCATACATTTAAATAAACATATTTGATAAGGATGATAAGTGTAAAAATCCCATTACTTTTTGTAGAGGGAGACCTTGTGATGCTCACTTCCTGGCCCTCTCTGCTCCACTCTATTGTTTATGTTTTTTTTTACTCTCTCTCTCTCTCCCTTTCTCTTTAAACTATTGTGACAGTTCCATTGTTCTTGATCACAGATGGTCTATTGTTCTCTGCCGTGTGGTCTGAACGTACGTGACAATTACCAACCAACAGTAAAAACAACACATATTCTCTCAAAAAAAGGAAATAATCAAAACATCTGATACAGCTGTTAAACTGCACTGTATTGAATTGTATTTCACCCTTTAATTACTTTGTAATCGCATTATATTTTTTAGTCTTAGTTCAGTCCCCTTCTAAACTTAATTTCTGATTGCAATAACAGGGGAGTAATTCCCAAAGATGCACAAAACGAGATGCATTGTGGTACATGTAGTTTATAGGCCATCTGCT
Source organism: Notothenia coriiceps (assembly GCF_000735185.1). Lineage (NCBI taxonomy): Eukaryota > Metazoa > Chordata > Actinopteri > Perciformes > Nototheniidae > Notothenia > Notothenia coriiceps. Next base: position 1,199 of record NW_011359625.1, read on the forward strand.
TCTGTAAAGTGGCATGTAACCGTATAATAAACGTATTATATTATTTGCAAGCTTTTGCGGGGCCACATAAAATGAAGTCGCGGGCCAGATTTGGCCCCCGGGCCTTGAGTTTGAGACCCCTGACCTAAATGACCTGTGTGCCGCTAACAAGCTTATCTCTTAAGGCCGCTACACACCAACCTGAGACCAAAGACCGAAGGCGTCCCGACTGATACCTCCGCTACGTCGTCTGCGTCGGCTACGCCGCCCGCCTACGCCGCCCGCCTACGCCGCCCGCCTACTAACACACCGCAAAGACTTCAGTTGACGAGTGGCAATAACTGTCCTTACCAGCAGGCAGCGGTAGTGTGTATTCGTCATTCAAAAGAGGCAACAACCGGAAGAAAGACTATACACCGAGATAAGAAGAACAGACTGCGTGATATAAACAAACAACAAATAGCGTCTGGGTTCCATTTTCACTCTCTCGTCGATCGAAAACATGTAAACATAAAAAAGAAACTCTTGCTTCCGGGTGAGATGAAAATGAAAAACCATTCAGCGTCTGTGGGGTGCCTTCTTATTCGTTTGTTCTTGGTCCGCCATCAGAGTAATTTCTTTGTCCCCTACTTTCTTGGCCTCCCGCAGCGATTCAACAGTGTGAAAATGTGCCGTAAAGAGACGACGGTGCGGGAAACACCAACCTGAGTAGGGCGCCGTGAATACCCGACTGCCTCTGACGGCCTCTGACTCCCAAAATCGGGTTGGTGTGTAGCGGCCTTAAGGAACCCCTAATTGAAAAAGACAGAAATAAATTCTACCCAGTACACATATACCTGCAGTGAACATGGTAGGTTAGGTTCCTGGAGAACAGCAGCTATGTTTTTTCTCTGGCTTAGAAAGACACATTAAACATTTCACAGTTCTCTTAGAGCAAATTACTAAATGTTTCAAGTTAAAAGAGACTTCTCCAGAGATAAGAAGAATGTAAATGGCAAAACATTAAGAGACATTCTATGTAGCAATAGGTTTATTAACAAGGGACCTTTTTGAATGGATTATACAGAAGGTCTGCATGGGAGTGATGCTGAACTAATCCCAGCAGAGGGGGCTCTAAGAGAGGAAATGATCCACACACTAGCTCAGTGTGTGACTATCACAAGTCATTGTACTTTTCTTTCAATGTCAGAGTGTTTAGAGAGTAAGCTGAAGTGGAAAAGATCACAGTCAATGGCGGAAGAGTTATGGAAGGTTCTGCTACTATGGCTTGGATATTAAAAATAGGACACACAGGCTTTGTGTAAGAGTTACCTTTAATGATTATAATGACATTTAATGGTTGTATCACAATGATGACAATCATGCTTGTAGACCTATACTAGACAACAATTGTATTATATTTCATATTTTTCCTATTTTCTTGGTTTATGTGACTAATATTAACAAATTCAGAAGGAAAACTAATTGTTATTTCAAGCTAAAATCGGTTATATAAATGGATATTTTTCATCATTAAAATAAATTCTTCAACTTTAGTGATATACGTGATTTTAGATCTGGCCAAAAGACAACATTTCGTCTGAATTAGTTCCGAAGAATTTATTGTTATGTTATCAATATAGTGGTATTAAACTAGATATATTCTTACATTCATTTTCTAATATTAATATTGCATATATGTAGTTAAGTGATTTCATTTTCTGGTAACTTGCCTGCCTGTCCAGCTGTTCTAATGTTGGCTTTTAACCATAAACATTATATAGACATTATGATGATCATCAAAACTTATAAAAAAATCGAACTGGAAGAAGATTTTGTAAAGGAATCAATAGTCCAGCCGCTAATGTTTTTGCAGTACAGTGATTAATCAGAAATATTGATGATATTTGATTCCCTCCACACACACAAACACAAACACGCACGCACGCACACACACACACACACACACACACACACACACACACACACACACACACACACACACACACACACACACACACACACACACCCCCCCACGGCTCAGAGTAGTCTGTTGATATGTGTCATTGATCCTCCATTCATTCCTGGAGCCCCCCAGCTGTCAGTCACTTCCACGTTACTGCATCACCAACGGCTGCAGAGTCACAGGAAGCTGCAGACGCCGCTCTGCGCTCAGATCTGTGATGTGCCATGTTCACTGCTACCAGAGGCACCCAGGACAGAACACACTGACCCTGAGTCAGATCCTGATGGGACACGCAGAAGAAGTAGGAAAAGAGAGGGAAAGATGGGGGGTGGGGGTTACACTGAAAACGAGATGTTGACTTTATTTAAATGCATTATGTCAACAGATTATACATCATTGTATTAGGTTAGTTGAAAGCAATAATATGAAGTTTAAATCAAACATATTAGGTTCAATTTAATATTGTTGTTTTCAGCTAACTTAATACAATTTGCTGATATAATACACTTTATTAAAGTCAACGTTTGAGTTTGTTCAGTGGACCTGCAGGTTTCTGGGAGTTTGTTCCAGATATATGGAGAATTGTATCAGGTAGGAAAAGGAAAAAGATGGTGAAGGGATAAGGAAAGGATTTTTGGAGGTGACAGAGGAAAGGAAGGACAAAGGGAAGCCAATCAACAGGGAAAGCCTCTCAGATCAGACCCGCACAGATCTGCTCTCACAGATTGAGGTTCTGATTAATTAGAAACATAGGAGCATATTGTTTACCCCCCAGGGCAGACTCATACAGTAGAGAAGCTACGCCAAAGGAGACGGGGGTGGGGTCACATCTCCAGCCAGCCACAGAGATATCCAATAAAGGCTGGAGGGGCCGGGGGCGGGGGGCTACACTTCCTCATCCAGGGATTATGCAGCTCAATCAGACTAAACAGATTATGTCTGACCAAAACAGACTCAACTGGGAGGGAGATTAACAACTATTTCCAAATAGTTGTGTTGGGTGAAAACAATCAGCTTTGTGATTAAAAGGAGAGCTCCAGGCATCAAATGGCCCACAGATGTAAAAGCGATGGTTTTGTAAGATAAATCTGTCTGTAAATCCTCTCAGATCCATTGCTTTCAATATGTTTGGGGAGTTAGATAGTAATTGGCTTTATTTTACTAATCCAAAGACAGTCTCCAAAATCCAATTAGAAGCACAGAAAATATAATTAGAAATCTGTAATGAACATTAATCTATGTTAAATGGATATAATGCACAGATCACTTTTTAATACACAAATACAATATTGCATGGGATTAAGAATACATTGGCTTGACATCTAATTATGAAGGATTGTTCAAATATATTTTTGTTGTTATATTGATACATTCTTATGTGTACCAGACCTTAGTCTACGGTAAATGGCAGTTCATTTTGAACAAATTGGCTGTTATTACAGTAGTTGTGTTGTTACTAATGACAATGTTGCTCTCCATATCTGGGAACAAAGTCAGCAGCATTTTTTCCAGAGTGTCTTAACCACATGAACACACCACACCACATCACTTTTGGCTAACCTCCTTCTTAGGTTACTGGCTGTTTTTTGTTGCTTGTTAGACGTCTTTAAAATGATTGTCGCTGCATTCGAGGATCTCAGTAATTAACTTAGTTAGCACAACTAACATAAATAATAAATTAGCAGAGTTGAATATTGGTGTGGTCTGACTAAAGGGGCTGTTTGTAAGGGAGTAACAGAACGGAAGACACTGATTGCTCCCCTAATGCGGTTGTGCAGTGATGATGTATTTTTGTGGAAGCATCCTCCTTTTTTTTCCAATTAGATTTTGGAATATGGCAGGGAAAAATATATTTGGCAAACACACATTTATGACACCTCATTTTGTTCAGCATCTCCACATATAAACACCACTATTATAATAGTTAAAGTCCATTTTAGTGGTAAAAAGCTAACTAGTACTAAAACAAACGACATCACGTCACGTGCATCACCACCGCTAAGCTAAAGGTGGCTAATAATGGCTTGATGATGTTTAGCAGTCTCATTTAGACACTTGTTAGCAACCGCTTTTTTCATGACCTATAGAAGCTTCAGACACTCATCAGTGGGGTATTTAATGACGTATGTTATATTGTAGAACAACATTTTAAAGTCTCCTCAGCTTGTGTTAACCACAGACCTTATTTCAGACATACCAAAAACACATTCAGAAAACATTGACTTGGCAGGACGCAGAAGTAGTAAAATGATGACTCATTTTCAGGTTTTACGACTCATACCTGAACCACTCTATATGCCGTCTAGGCCTGAGGCGTCTGGTCTGATCCTATAAGCAGTATTTATCTCACTCAGCATTTCATAAAACATTCAATTTTTAGCTTATCGTATTCTATTTGACTTATATTTGACTCCTCCTGCATTACTTGCACATTATTTTTGTCTCATTCTCTTGCACTGCTTTATTTCTACTACTGTATGTTTATTCTTGCACTTTTTTAAATTGTTTTATGCCTTTTATATATTTATGTTGCATTGTTGGAGGAGCCTGGTACTTAAGATTTCCATTGCTATAACCGTAACTACATATGACAATAAAACCTTTGAAATTGAGTTTGAAATGCTAACCTCAGTCACAAAAATGTGTTTGACAAACAAGCGACAATGATCTTACACATGTTTAAGTCAAGTTATTGTGCTGAAATGAAATTACCAGCCATATTACGGGTTGTGTTTGGCCCCTGTGCGCGGCGGTGTGTGGATGTGTGTGTGGGGAGTGTGGGATGGAGGTAAGGCTGGATGATGAGTGACACCCTGAATGTGCATTCCACTTGATTTGCTCTGTGCTTCAATTCACTGATGGTAGTCCTTTCATCCTATTAGCTCCAAATTCCTATAACTGGGTCTCTAAATGCGTGGGCCCCCATATCAGGGCCGGCCCCTGCTGGGAGGGCATATGGGCTGCTTTGTTGGCAGGAAGGGAGTGTGTGTGCAGGGTCCACCAATCACTGCCCTCGCCTGGGGAGTTAAACAAATTGATTGGCAGGCTAGTGGTGGCCAGTTCCAGACACTGTGGTCGCTATTCATCTCAGCGCAGAGCTCTGAGAGGCTCAGAGGAGTCGTAAAGGGGGATCGCTTATTCTTAAACATACACTTCCACATTTGGTTACGACACACAACAGAGCCTCAAATCCTCGAATGTACTCCCAGTTTAATGTGGAATGTAAGTGTGAACACCAGCAAAGAGCAGGGAGGAGGTTTGAGGATTTGGAAGCACTGCTGGGTGCTATAGAGCCCCATTTCTTTACACCCTGCCTCAAAGAGGTGCCGCCTTACATCTCGTATTGTCTCTTAGGATCCAGTGGGAGGGGCCCTTTACAGCCACACTGCATCACTTGGGCTGCTCCACTCCTAGTTCTAAAGCACATTTGTAGAAAGTCACAAAGTTAAAACTGAAAACAAGGGATAAAGAGAACATTAACATTTCCAAAGGATGTAAGCTCTCTTGATCTGTCAAAGCCACTTTCTGTTCAAAATCACAAAGGGACTATAAAAGCTAAGAGTTTTTTAATTTAGTGATCAATACGTTTTTTTAATTGTTGTTCAACAGTCAGTGTTTCTGTCTTTATTTCCAACTCTCTGGGACTATGCACGGTTCATATCACATACTACAAGACCCATCATCATAATATATTCTTACTGATTTAGGACTGTGTACTCAAAGGATATATTTTGTTAATGTCAAGTTTAAATGAAGTGTGTCTCACACTTAACAAGGTTTGAATTCAGAAGGTGTATGGTTGTATTTTTCTCTTAAAGGGAAAATAGGTGTAAGAATATTTCCTTTCTAGCTTTTGTGGGTCTATTCTGTTGAATGATCACACAATGGAATGAGAAACCCCACTCTACACACACAAACACAACACTGGTTGATTTTGCACAGTCATCTTAAAACTGTAAAAATGGCTATACCTTTCACATTAATAACATGTTGTCTATATTATTACACTGTCTATTTTTCTTTCCTCTATGCTGCTGTTTATAGTGTCTATACTTTTTATATTTCTCATATTACATTACATGTTGCCTGTTAGGCGCTTTTATCCAAAGCGACTTACATTCTCAACACTGTGGGCAATCCCCACAGGAGCAATTTGGGGTGAAGTGTTTCAGGGACACAACGACATGCTGACTGCAGTGGGGTATGAACCTGTGACAGCCTGATTCGAACACCAACGCACTAGTCCACTGCGCCACACGCCTCATATGTATTTTTCATATATTATACGATACATTATACTGCACTTTACTGCTTCTTTTGCACTTCTGGTAAGATGCTAACTGCATTTTGTATTCTTAATACTATGTGAAATGACAAAATGACTCAAAAAGTGGTTTTGAGTCATTTGTGAGAACAACTTTTTGGCTGTGAGGTGGTTAATATATTTTTGAAGAGGTTTGCAATGTGCAATTACACTGCCTGTTAATATTAAACATTGTGCATTATACCCTGGTGCAATTTACACTTTTTTTCTTTCATTTTATTTACATTCAAACGACAATTACCAGCTTCTTCAAAATTTCAATATTTGTATATGCACTGAAAAAACTGAAATATAGACTTTAATTAAATGTATTATGTCAACAGATTTCACACAACTATGTGAAATTCAACACAACACAACTCCAGTAATATCTGTCCTTCAATGCAAAGTATCCATTATCGTGGGCGTACAAAAGTGCCTCTCCGGTAGGCAGTTGGCAATGGCTGGAGCAATCCATCATGTCTGTAAACCAAAACATATCTCTGGCATCAATGTGGTACTGCCCAAAACCACCACCCTCAATGGATAATACCATCATCCGCTTTTCATGCTCTATTGTAAAGCAACTACACAGGAGACTCAATATAGAGGGGCTCTCTTTACCATCTTGCCCCATTTGGAGTAACCCCTGTCTTTCTGCTGGAGGAGGCACCTTAAGTAATAATATCTGGCAGAGGGCTGGTATTACTACACCCTACAGAAAAACACCAAACTGCGATCGCAGAATTTACCGCATAATCAGCAAAATGGCGCAGATT
>NW_011359626.1:0-6562 GCF_000735185.1 Notothenia coriiceps
GGGGGCAATGTTAGTAACTGTAGTGCGATTACTGAATTATAAACGCGTTACAAAAATTATGTAACGCGTTACAAAAATTATGTAACGCGTTACACTACTCCGTTACCGACAAAAGCAATATTATTACTTTGTAACGCGTTACACCCAACTCTGTTAGCCTGTTGCTTAAACCCTTGGTTGCTAACCGTGCTTCACATGTCTTTAGCTATGTAGAATCTGATGGGATGTGTTATATCTTTTTGTCTTTGCGAGCTGGTTGAGTAGGCCGTTTTCTGTAAAGCGCGTCCTTGTACCCTTCATAGACTAACTCTAAAGTGATGCAATTTCTAAAAGTTACTCGTTAGTGATCAATGGCATTTTCTCATTTTAAGCTTAAACTCTGAACATAACCTGGTCCGGAGCAGGTAATGTCTGCATTATAAGTTACCATGGTGATCCAGCCTGCTTAAAAGAGAGCCATGTTCGTTCGGAAAACTCTGGCTTAGGCTTGACATACATCGCTAACCGACTAATCTGGCTTTGGAGTATACCCCTCTGATCCTTTTATCTGGTTAAAGCAGGGCAACATAAACTGAAAGTAATTAACCACATTCATTAGGTTGAACACTCCCAAGTGTGATATTTAATGACCACATGTGACTGCAGCAGAGGAACCAATTTGGTACACACCCAGGCAAAGATGCTTGGATGCGACAGCAAACTGCAGGGAAAAAATGAGGCCTGTGAATTGTTCGGCTCCAAATAGACAGTTTTTTTACCTGGTTCTTAAGTTGTGGTGAGAACAAGGCACAATAATCCTATGAAAGCAGCAGGATGTGATGTGTTCAGGTGTGCATTCATGCTGCACCTTCTTTAGTTATCTCAGAAATGCTGCTGTCATAGTCGCACTGAGTTCAGGCGCCGGTGACTCCTCAGGTATGTCGGCACGTTTAACGGTCATGTCAGATAAATGGCTGCATTCCTGTGTGAACTGGGCTCAGGTGAATTTGTATTGTTGTATGAGTGGGTGGCGGGGACTATAGCTCAGATTAGCAACACTAAAACATTGACTCTTCAGCGGTCGGATGTATGACTTCGCACCTGAACGCAGCTCCACCCTTCCGGGCCTCTGGGCGTTCCCCACCACACAAGTACTTGACATTCCTTTCTAATCCTGTTTTTTTTGTGGCTTTAAGGCATAATTAACCCTGGAGATTTAAACATAACACATTGAAAGTTGTTCATATGACTCATCAAATGTAAGGAATAACTCAACAGAATCATAAAATATCAACATAATCTTACACCTTAATGCAAGCATAAAAGTAGCAGTTTTATTTGACAAACAGTTATCTTCAAACGATATTTGCGACACATTTAGTAACCTTTTTAACCTGGAATCAAATAAATAGGTAGTGGTAATAAATACAGAAATAATGGGGCAAATGTATATTCTACCCCAACAAAAAAACATTCCCAATTAAAAAATGACTTCAAGTTTTCAAGTTTTCGTATAAATGGTGTCTGAGGCCTTGAGGAAACTGAATGCTATTTAAAACTCAGCACTGAACAGTTATGTGTGGAATGCTGCCCTCAGTTATTTCATACAGAGCAGCCAAATCGTATGAGCATTACTGCAAGTCAGAACTGGAAAGCTAAATTAGTATTTTTGCAAAACTGCTTTTCCTAATATTTGATCACTGGTTACCTGGACATATCTGAATATTGAACAAAGTATGCAACACTGTCTTCCACAAAATGAAGCCCCGTTACAGGTAAAATCCATTTTCAATTATTAATTTCGAGGGCAATTGTAACCCAAATGCAGGACACCAAAATTTGGAAGAAAATAAATGTAATTGTTGGTTTTGCAAGCAAAAACAGAGCAAGGCAAGTTAAACAAAAAATAACAATAATCTGAAAATCGGTGACAGAATACCGAGCTTAAATACAATCAGAACTAATCACAAGGACAAGACACAGCTGGGGAGGGCAGAAAACACAAGGGCAGGAGGTGAACAGAATCAGGTCATCAAACAGGCGGGAAAACACAGAGACAGGAAGTAAAAACAGACTGAACAGTGGGTGAACACTTTTCAAAATAAAACAGGAAACAGACAGATGTGACAGAAATGTATTTCGTAGATTACAAATGTATAGCAGTGTCACAGAAATACTCAAACCGAACTGAGCTGGGTGGAATTGAGTGAAATGCGGCGATCGGCTATGTTAGTCTTTTTCTTCAAGATTGTCCATGTCCTCCTACAAAAAACGACTGGATAGGTTGATTGTTCAGCAGCTTATTACGACCTATAGTCACTTTAAAGTGTAGCACCTCTAGTGGTCGTGTAAGAAACAACATGTTCCCGTTGATTGCAAACGTTCCGGAGGGTCGTTTATTCACAAATAATCCTCTCTGGAAAATTCTAAATTGTGGAATAGTTTGGCCATTAAAAAGCTTTTTGATTAGATTTCTAGCGAGAAGCGTATATTGTACTTTTAGAATCCACGTCCAGTGGATGTGTAGGATCTATAGTTTGATAGATATTACGAAGATGATTTGAGGTCTCGCCAGGAGAACGTTAATATACTACGTCTTTCCGCAGCGTCCATGTAAAGTTGGCGTCAACCCTCACGGCACTCATTTACGTCTATAGTGACACATAAGTACTGTCACTCCCCTTATGAAGGCCAAAATAATTACTTTTGGAAGGCTGTGTCCTTTATGNGTGTTGAGGTGGGCACCGTTAGATTCTGTGTCTTTACGATCATAAACGATGTGTTGGATCTGCAGCTAGGATAAGTAATAAGGGAGCTAGGAGTGATTTTCGGTGCAGTAATAGGTTAGCATTTTTTGCTCGGGGCTAATTCAGAGGCTCACTGTTAGCTATTGTGTGTTTTTTTTTAAAAGAAAATGAAAAATGAGTTTTTTTCCGTATATGGATATAAAATATTTATAGTTTATTAAATATTAAGGTTCCTTGGACGTTGTTTCCTGCAAATGACGCGATTTCGGCCCCGGAACCGGGTCCGTGGGGCTTAAGAGCCTCTGAATTGTAGATGAGTAGAATTACAAAGTAACTATGAGCTGTCATGTGGGTATATATTAATGCTGCCCATAATGGATACAAGCAATTTTCACCCATTTACTAATTACATGTTTTAAATTTGTACACACCAATGTGTTTCCTATCGCCTAAACCTCCAGGGCTGTACACAGTTTAATACTGTCAACTTCTAATTTTGGGAAAAACGAAAACGTCTTTTAAAACTACAATTCCCAGTAGAGACGTGCCATACAGAACATGTTGCGAAACACAATAGCCAGCATCTGCATTTCTGGGGGGCGTTCGAGTCCAGTTTTGAATAGTCTGCCATGGTTTCGTTCCATTTCAAAGAGCTTGACGCTCGGTGTAACCTTGGCGCACTGTCACTCCAACGTCCAATCCCAGAGCTTGAAGATTAATCACGGGGTTTGTCAACGGGACTGTAGTCCCAAACGATAGCGGGGGCTTATGGGTAGTGTAGTGTCTTCGGACATCCTAAACTCTGATTTTTTTCGGATATCATATCGCATTAACAACACCACATCTGGCATCACAGAATTCTTCTGTTACTGTCCTTTCTTCTTAGAGGAATGGTAAATGGTAAATGGACTGTACTTATATAGCGCTTTATCCAGTCTTTAAGACCCCTCAAAGCGCTTTACATACTACATGTCATTCACCCATTCACACCCATTCATACAGAGCAGTGTACCTTACTCTAGGACCTAACATTCACACACATTCACACACCGTTGGCCATGTCATCGGGAGCAACTCAGGGTTAAGTATCTTGCCCAAGGATACATCGATATGTTGACTGCATGGGCTGGGATCGAACCCACAACCTTCTGGTTGAAAGACGACCACACTCCCTTACAGCCACAGGAAGTACAGAAACACGTAACTCTGGACTTGTTTTAATGTTTGAGGTGCAATAAACGACACAGCAGCTTTTTGGCATGTTAAAACTATTATTTTCTGCCTCGCTCATGAGAGTAATAGCTGGCGAAATTACAGCCTCGCCTACTGATTTCAAATGTGTGCTCTAAAAGGATATTTATAAATGACTATTATCATTATTATAAGCAAGACAATAAATGGCAAAGATGTAGAAAATAAACATATTTAAGATACGTTCATAAGAAACGTAATGTGGGAGAAAATATGTTTCTAGAAGATATGTAGAAAATAAACGTGTTTGAGATATGTTCATAACGAACGTAACGTGGGAGAAAATACGTTTCTTGCTAAACGTAATTGAGAATGCAGTTTAGTTCTGTGGGAACGTATTTTTTAGGAGACAGGGTTGCACTCTAAAATACTCCTCCTTTCCCAGAACAATCAGAGAGGGGAACATGCTACCAGAAGAAGCTGTCACCGCAGAGTCTGTGAATTGCTATGGCGGGGATTATTCATGCCCCACTGAGCGTGATACCTCTGGGTTTTGCTCAGTATAAAGGTCCAGATCCAGACCCATGCCTCCTGATCGCCACTCATCACTGAGGTTCAGATTGAATTAATGAAGTAAGGATTTACCTGCTTGTGTGGCTAAAATATCTTTGAGTTGTCAATATTTTATGGAGCCAATAGAAGGACATTAATTGATTTTTCAGTTTGCAAAATAGAACCCTTAAGACAGCTTCAGTTTGAACTTTCTCTCCTATTTATTTTTCTTCTCATTTACAAGGAGTGTACACAGGTGGGAACAGTTAGGTTTCATACTGACCTCTCCTAAAGTTTTAATAACTGTAAGTTATTGTAACAGGTTAAACACTGACTTTAGTTGTACGTGTTTATGATCTCCTCTGTCCTGCTGGATGAATCCTTCTCTCTGAAGTTGTATTTTTGGCTTGTTTTTAACTTACAGAACTTTAAAAAAACGTGAAACTTGACCTCAACGACGGTCTGAGAGAGGACGTTTTTTTTCAGGTGTTATGAAAGCCTAATACAATCAAAAGTATGATTAAGTACTTTCTAAAGAACCGTCATTTTACGTTAAATTAATAAGGCATTACTGCTGAATGATAGATTTTCTGCTGAAGTCAAGAGCTTCAAATGTCACTGTTCTGATTCCGCAACATAAAAAAATAAAAAGATCCTGTGAAATCCCTTGTGTTTTCTGCTTCCTGTCTGATGCAGACGGGGAATCTCCCATCGGATACCTTTCATTTTTGTATTACTCTATTTCCTCTGCTTTGTTCTCTGCTACCCTTTCTCCCCCTTTTTCTCTTCCGCACCCTTCCCTTTCTCTCCTTTACAGTTGAACTGGATTCTTCCTGCCAGAGATGACTCACTGTGTTAGTATGAAGAGAAAGAATAGGAGGAGGAGATTTGGAGGCAGTCTGTTGAGAGGGAAACCTCCTCTTTGTCCTCTTTACAATGTATATCATTTACCCTTCCCACTCGAAAGAAATTGGGAAAAACCTTTTCACAACTTAGTTTTTCTTTTTTTCACATGTAGAAAATCACTCTTTGTCTTTAATTCATTCATTTACCTGCAACGATTACAAACTATGCTATATTAGTGAGTAGCTCAAAAGAAACTGCAGTGAACCAGTGCAAAAAAATAAAGGGGGTTGCAGTAACAAATTAAGAAATTATACAACATAAAAAATTGAAAATAGAATGGCATGCAGCAGGTTTGCCTTAAATTATAAATGAAAGCCCTCATTACAAAATGTGTAGTGAGAAGGTAAGAATGACACCAAGTTATGCCCATGTGGTTTGAGCAATAGATATGTAAATGTAGGATTATCGTGTGTAAGCCATTCATTTGAATGTTCACTTTTGACCATGGTCTTAATGGGGATTGTGAATCAAACAGCGTAACAAATTAAAACATTTTTATAAGAAACTGGCCTGAAAACGTGTGTAAATGTAATATTAGTAACATAATGATTTAAGGTGAGTAGAATCCTAGCACATTGCTTTTCTTATCCCATAATGTAACCTTTCAGATTTAAGCAAGCTGCAATTAACCATCTACCTAAAGAAAAGCAGGAAGTCTGATATATGACAAGTTCTGAACAAAGAAAGCTTGTACAGAAACCTCCACAAGGAGAAAACTTAATTTGGCTTATTTGAAGCTGATGCAATAGCACTTACAATGGTTGGGCTTATAGTACGCTAATATTTACAGGAATCTTGCACTTATTCTACGATGCTTTGGATAAAAGCCTCTGCTGAAGGAAATGTAATGAAATGTGAAAACTGCATTGTTTGCATTGAATGTTTCATTAGTTGTGTGTGTTGCAGCTGTATAGCTACACAATTAATGCTGAAAGCTCTCAGGACAAATACCTATAGTAATGTAACGTTCACAGATGGAGTCGGAAACAGGCTTCTAGTTATTAGGCTTTAATAACTCTTATTTTCTTTGAGGATCACAGGTACGGATATAGCTTGTAGGTTCAACCACACACACTCTCAACTAAACTCTCACACACACACACCTTTATAACCAAGACTACGTCAAAACTTCCCCGCCCTCCCCCGTCTGCTTCCCCAATCACAGACCTGCACCTAAACCAGCATCA
>NW_011359627.1:0-6754 GCF_000735185.1 Notothenia coriiceps
ATCATCCGCTCTTAGCCCACAAACTGGACAGGAAGTGCAAAACCATCATGAGTCACAGGAGGTGACTAACATCATTCACTTCCTGTGATATATTCTGGCTCCCCTCAAAGTTCCCATGAAGCCCTCTGTACCGCGAATGTCAACGGGGGGGGTGGAGTGCACGCGTCTCAAACAAGCCTAGTTTGTTTACAAAATTGCGGCGCGACTTGGTGGGCGGTACCCTGGAAAGAAATGTCTGCGTGAGAAATACAAGGTGTGGCGTGTGAGCGTGTGAATGGAGTGAAATGCGTGTGTCTCACGCCAAATGCGTGAGGCTTGAGAGCTCTGTAATTTCCTAAATGGAACTCTTGACTGGCCTTGACTTAGTACCCTAAGCAAACATGCCCAATGCTCAATCAGCAGTTTCTGTGCAGTACCTGTACAGTCTTGAGTGCACGGTCAGCATACAGGACTCCAGCATTTATATCCACCAGCGCTCCATCTCCCTCAGCCGGGATGACATTGGGGATGTGCTGGCTGAAGTTTTCAGGGGTCAGAATCACCATGGGTACATTGTTCCTCTCCATGGTGTTCTTATACAGCAGGTAACTGTCACTGTGCTCTGGTCCCATCACCAGGAGGCCTGTTTGTCTGAGAGGAGAGGAAGAACATGGTTGGAAATGGTCATGACACATGGAAGCATTGTTAATTCTAATGTTGCAGGAAGATTTACGTCAAGCGGAAATACTTGTATTACTACAACAGTCAAAGATGGCAAGGACTACAAGAGGTCAACTTCTGAGTTCTTTAATACAAAAGTGTTAGCAAAAAAAAGGTACTAAGTCTACAATATTTCACTAGCAAAATACAATCCTTTTTTGGAAATCCACCCTTGATTGCTCCCTATTCGCTTTGTTGTTTCCCTTCCTTACCTTGAAATAATATGTTGAAGGAATATTTCCAATAACCATTTAGTGTTTCCATTATTGTGTATGAATATAAAGCTTTAATTTCATGTTTACCTGAAGCGTTGTGACAGTGATACAAGGCAGTCCAGGTAGATTTTTACCACATTCTGACCTTGTGAATTTTGTGATTGTAAATGCTTTGAAATTAAAAAAAAGAAGCATACCAACGTTTAAATATGAATTTAGTATTGCTTTATCACTGGTAATATGATATAAACAGTCATTTGTTTTGTATTATTGCTAAACTGCCAGAGAAAGGAAAGAAAATAAGGCTATGTATAGAAGAGAGCTGTTGATTTCGCAGTAGGGAGATAACGTTTTACTAACGTGAAGGTCTCGCAAGATTTTTTAAAGTTCGAAGTATAAATGATAAGGTGACATTATAGTTTTCTAGTGTCATGGATTATTAGTAGCATCAAGTCAGTTTCAAAAAGTTTAACCTCTTAGGCCCACGGCTCCGGTTCCGGGGCCAAAATCGCGTCATTTGCAGGAAACAACGTCTAAGGAACCTTAATATTTAATAAACTATTAATATTTTATATCCATACATGTATAAAGGGAAAAAAGTAATTTAACTGATATTTTTCATTTTTTTTTCAAAAAAAAAACAACACAATTCTAAAAGTGAGCCTCTGAATTAGCCCAGAGCGAAAAATGCTAACCTATTACTGCACCGAAAATCACTCCTAGCTCCCTTATTACTTATCCTAGCTGCACATCCAACACATCGTTTATGATCGTAAAGACACAGAATCTAACGGTGCCCACCTCAACACTGAAAGATACAAACTCGCGAAGTTATCAACAAAAACGTACATCAAAACAAGTGGCGCTAGGTATCCCACAATGCTAACATTGCTTACCTTCGTCTTTGTCTGGTCTAAACTGATCTTCAATGGCATTAAAACGATAACAACGATGATGTAGTTAATCCATAGGTTAATATCCAATGTGGCTGTGTCCCCTTTGAAATGTTCTGATAATCTATAAGCAATAAAACTGCAATTACGTTTCAAAAAAGTAGAGCAGGCCATTCCTACGCTCTGTAGCTTCATTGAATTCGCGAAGACGCCATCTTCTTTTTTTTACATGAGTGTGTGCGGGATGATTTCCCTTCGACTCTATTGGCTCTAACGGTCAGAAAGAGATGTCATATGTCAAAATCGAAGAAGGGTGGCCAGAGATAAGGAAAATCCACCCAAATGGCCCCTGTCTAGAAAGGTCAAATATCACTTGTTTTGCATCAATCTTGATACAGGGTACTTATTGTATGTTGTAATTTGGATTCCTAAAGCTTTTAGTCTACTAACCCCTCATCCAAGGTTAGTTTTCACTATAAGTACAAAATATTTTTTGGACGGACACTATAATTTACAGTTTTTTACCATGTTCAATCTGAATTTTCTTTAAAATAATAAACATCTATATTGATTCTGACTCTTCTACATCCAAGATTATTAATTTAACCCTTTTAAAAGGGAAGATATGGTCATTTGTTCTGGGAATGTCATTTTCGAGCCTGAAACCTGAAAAACAGGCTTGGGGCTTAAGAGGGAGAACTCTGCTTACCTGCTGATTTGTTTTCCTATATTTTGTCTGACTGCTCAAGGTACTAAACCCATTAAAACCATTTGCATGTTCCTGTATGGAAAAAAAGTTAAGTTACCTAAGTTCAAGAAATACTTGAGTTTTCCATGTATTTATTTGTACTATTATTTTTAGGTACAGCAGTGTTGTTGGTCCACTACTTTGGTCGAAAACTCTTCGATTGGCATATCATTTTGTACCAGCACGCATTGTCATCAGATGATGAATGCCAATTAATTTACACATATTCAGTTCAATATCTCAACATCTGCAAGATGGATTAGCCTTGTCAAACTTCTGGGGGAAATATACGGTTATTCTGTTTTTTAAGGTATGAGGAATTGTAACATTTTTTAAATATAAAACGGCAAACTTTCTCATGCTGGTGTTACGACACCAGTCAGATCAAACCTACAAGCCATTCCAAAATAAAAACAATACTTTTCTGACACATTTCAATTTGTCAACTCAGAAAGGTGTCTATGCCAGTAAAGTGTACTCAGTAAGCCCGAGCTGGTCTGTGATGCTTCATATCAAAGGACACTCAAAAAGATGAAAGAGAAAATCATCTTAATACATATATCCTATGTAAGAACACCCACTGACTGCTGTTTAAGAGACACTTGAAAAAAAAGATAAGACTAAGAAAAATGTGCTGTATCTTTTCTTTGGTGCTTATGTGACAAGTCAATACATAAACGCATGTTACGTGTACAACCCACATCAAAGACCAAAGTGCTGAGAGGACCTCGACTGCTCAGTGAGTGATGGTTAAACATTTACAGATATGATATAACAAGACCCCATAAAGACAGCAACATAATTAGCATTCTTAGGACACAAAGCATGCAGAGCAAGCAAAGCAAATAAATAAACAGTTGTGGAACAAGCAGAGTAGAACTACGCAATTGGACATCAACAAAATACAACTGATGAGTGCACCTGACATACCTGCAATCCGTTATAACACAAGAATGTCATTGAAATCAAAACTATAAAGTGCAATGGGTCAAAGTTAACACAGGGAGTCTGTTATCGGTTATAAATTAAACATAATAATATGAGTAATGTAGTTTTTATTATTTTAAGTTAGTTTGGTTTACCCGGAGTGAAATGTCAATAGAACTGTGTGGTGGCAGAAAAATATGCTATAAAATATTTAAGGAACCTTAAAAAAGATCCTTAACATTGACTGGACATCATAAGCCAATAGCCGACAGTTATACAGCTGATCACAGCAGCTCCAGTGAGAAGTTATTGGGTCCGAGGGTGAGAGGTTGCGAAACATAGGGTCTCACTCAGTAATCTGCCTGATAGATGGTTGACTTGCCCTTTGCCAGCAGAGTTTACTAAAGGCTGCTCTGACATCTGTCAGCCGCCATAAGGCACACACAACCCCAGCTAAAGGCTTCAGCCATTCATCACAACACTTTATGACTATGTCTCCCTGTGTGCTTGTGTGTTTACGAGTGTGTGACGGAGGCAGGAAAAGCCGTGCGAGTGTAAGATCGTAAATATGATACCTCATCTAGTCCAAACTGTCAAAATCGATGATTGGTTGCACTAGCTCAGCTGCTGGATGTGCACATATGTTGCCATGTATGTGGAGAAAAATTAAGATTTTAGATTTGCTCCCGCTCTTACGATTGCTCCATCTGTCCCAGAGGCAGCAGCACAAGTGGGAGACATTGCTCACACTGCCTCGCTGGGAAATTTCTCATTGTGATTTTTTTCCAGCCCAAGGGCACAGGTGGCCTTCAGATGTGGACCCATCAGTCATGAACTTCGGATGGGTGCACAGGGGGACGGGGACTGTGTTTCTAGGGAAACATAATGTGGGCGTGGCTTGGTACCATGAACTATTACCCTGGAGAGACATGAATAATAAATCAATGTGTTATTTGGCTCTCTGGTACCAAGAACAAACAGAGGTAATAGAGTGGTGCAGTGATGACATATTTGTGTAAGCCGACCCTGTTGTTAGTATTGCAAGGGAGTCCTCAACAAGATAAATGGGATCTTTCCATTGTTTATTGGAATATTAAGGGTGGGATTTTTGGCAAAGACACGTTTATGATATTTACATGTTTTGTTCAGTAGGATATATAAATACTACCTTTATAAATTGTAAATGCAATCACCAGAGGAACATAGCTTTCGTTAGGCTATTACCAAGCTTCATCACGTTTGCATGACTTCACTCACTCAGCAAAAGGCAGCTAAAGGCAGCAAACGTTCAACGTTTGTTCAACTAATTTGTAAGTAACATTACCTATTTTATTTTATTTAACTTACCATGAACATTTCTTAATCACAGACCTTATTTCAGACATCCAACCAAAGACTCTTGGCTTTGAGACAAGCGACCCGGAACTACTGAAATGCAAACTCATTTCCGGGTTTTAAGACTCATTCCTGTAGTACTCGATTTGAAAACGTAGAAAAGTCGATTACCACATTTATTAAGATGCATCCTAAAGTCATTGGTGGCACTCCTTTCAATAGTTTTTGAGAAATTCAGTATGGAATAAAGTTACGGACAGATAACACGTTCAAAAACCCAATGGCTTAGAGATGTTGGAAAGGGAAGGGGTAAAATGCAAACTTATTTCCAAACTTTAGGACTTATTCCTGCACTATACACTATGAACAGGAAACTAAAAGTGATTCAGGAGGGTTGATGCTGTTCTCAGTTTAATGCCACTGAAAACTATAAAACACACAAACCCTTTCCCCCTCTGCGTATGCAAAGCCGAGGTTTAGCGAAATGAAAAAAGCCCCTGTTCCACATTCAGAGGCATGGAAGCTGTCAAGAGGTGATTCAGTGATGCGTTAAGGTTTTAACTGTACTACTACTCTTATACTGTTATCGATCCGGTCCTTTAATGGTACTCTTAACGGTTCTTTTGAAAAAAACAAGGTAAATTAACTAAACAAATTTTGAAAAAAATACTCATTGCTTTTTATTTAAATTAAATACATAATATTTCACATCAAAAGAAACAACAATGTTTTAACAAATCATATTAAATAATCTGATGACAGAACTGTAAAGAGAATAGCTGAAACTTTAACAAAATAAATAACTCAGTTACCTCTAATCATTAACCCATGTTTGTATAATTTAGTTAACTCTGTGTGTTGCTGCTAGCATACATAACACCTGACGTGGAAACGTTACTCGTGGATGGGGCTACAGAGCCACCAGAAAGACAGTCGAGCCCGGTGCATTTCTCCGTCTGAATGTGGTGCACTTTTGCTAAATGTATAGACAAATTGCTCTTGTTACATGCTAAACTCTTATTGCACTTTTGGCAACGAGCATTGTCCACCTCAAAACAGCTAAAGTTTAACCGCACCTTGGAGCGGTTCTATCCGCCATCTCTGCCGTGTGTGTTTGTGTGTTGTGTGTGTGTGTGTGTGTGTGTGTGTGTGTGTGTGTGTGTGTGTGTGTGTGTGTGTGTGTGTTGCATGCATATAGCAGGTTCTGTGTGTAAACTGCCCCACCCCCTCGCACACCGACAGGGGAGAGAGATCTCTCGTCTGGATTGGAAAGATCGAAAATAAATCATAGATGCACTTTGTAGTCTTTTTGCATATTAGAAACGGAGTTGGCGACAGTAAGACTGCGATATAATGTTTGTGTAGATATAATACATATGACATCTATTGTTTAAATGTCTCCAGTACCGATAAAAAGATCGATAACGTTGGACGTTAACGGTACCACGGTCTTTAATAATTCAGCCCCGGGCCCCGTTAATACTGGGGCTCGGTACCCATCCCTAGTTTTAATTATTACATCATCAATATTACATTTCAAATAACCAAGTACTTGGTATCTCACAAAGAGCAAGTGGCTAGTGCTGCTAAGAACATACCTGGTGATGGTGATGATTGTGGCTCTTCGCTGCAGGATCTGGTCGATGTCCTCCTAGCAGAAGCGATTGCCTTCGTCGTTCTCGTCAATGATGGCGGCGTAGGCTCCTTTCCTCAGCAGGTCCTCGATCTCCTTCTTGGAGAACTGCTGGACCGGCTAAAGGCGACGCAGAGAGACATTTACACAAGTGGATTTAGAAAACTCTTTTCGAAAATAAACTAAGCGTACTGCAACAGCGACTGACCCAAAAATTACTTGGCATCTAGAAATATGACAGATTTTCTTTTTCTCACCCCGTTGTTGTTGCCTTCTTTGTTCCCACTCATGCTCTGCAGGACGG
>NW_011359628.1:0-2933 GCF_000735185.1 Notothenia coriiceps
ATGTGAGTGTGTGAGTGTGTGTGTGTGTGTGTGTGTGTGTGTGTACCTGGATGAGGCTGTGAGCGCTGAGCAGAGGCATGGTGTCAGGGTTCAGCTGCTTCTCCTCCAGCAGCTGTCGGGGCAGAGTCTCCTGATGCAGCAGGAAGCGCTCCTGCTCCACCATGTCTGAGCCCACAAACACATGAGGCCAACTTTACTCTCAGGATCATCAACACTTCTTAGTCTTAAGAGGTAACGCTGAACAGAAACGTGGAAATAAAACATGTGCAAAAGTTTAGTGTTTTGTACCGTCGACGTGTTTGTTGAGCTGGTCCTCCGGCAGGTCGGATGCGAGCATGGTGAGTTTACTGAGAGCGAGCAGCGTCTTCTTCTTCACGAAGTACCGAGTCTCTGCGTCCGCCTGGCTGTGCAGCGTGCGGTTGGCCTGAAGACAAACACATCAGTCACAGCTAGTAAGAGCTGGAAACACGTTTTCATTTAAGGGTCCCAGAATTTAGTTTGAACAGGAATTATTTTGCCTTGTATGTAGGGGTGGGGGAAATAATCGATACAGCAGAGTATCACGATACTTTGCGTGGCGATATTGTATCGGTACACGGACGCCAAGTATCGATATTTTATTATATAAACTATTCATATTGAAAATCCAAATTAAAGTATTTTGTAACAATTGCTTTTTTAATCCACTAGATGGTGCTGAGATTTTTCTTGCGCGGTCATGCATGGTTATTTGTCTTTATTTGTATTCTATTATAACTAATGTGTGCTATCTTCTAGGGCTGCTCAATTAATCTTATTTTAATCGCAATTACAATTTTGGCTTGCAACGATTATGAAAACAACATACCGTAATCGAAAAAAACGATTAAAAAAAAAAAATGTTTTAATATATATATATTTTTTTTATTGGTTTTTCAGTTGAATAAAGTTCAGGTAATCAACGGTTAAAAACATAATGTTCAAAGATATTTTCCCAATAAATGGATGTTTTCAAAGTCAATGGATAATCGTTTTTAATAATCGTGATATCAATTACTGACCCAAATATTCGAGATTATGATTTTTGCCATAATCGAGCAGCCCTAGTTCATACACTTTTTCACCAATGATTTTCAATGACTTCTCCATGACCTTTACCTAATTTTCCATGACCCCAAAAACATTACTCTTTCTCAGCGGTACCACTGACATTTTGTTATTTTAACATGGAACAGGAAAATAAGCTCTGAACCATGTTGTGCCGATCTAAAACAAATCAAATAGGCTTCCTAGCTTCTACACGCTAAAGCAACTGAAATCTCTCACCAGCAAAACACCGTCAGTTAAATGCCATTTTACGTTTCATTACGATACAGTATGTATTATCATTATTAGGGCTGTGCGATTAATCGTACTTTAATCTCGATTAAGATTTTGGCTTGCAACGATTACGAAAACAACGTAATCGAAATAAAACGATTATTATTTTTATTTAAAAAAAAAAAAATGTAATTATTATTTTTTTAATTATTTTTCAGTTGAATTATATTTAAATTTCAGGGTAATCAACAGTTAAAAACATACTGTTCAAATTATTTTTTTCAATAAATGGATGTTTTAAAGGTAAATGGATAATTGTTTTTAATAATCGTGATATCAATTATTGACCCAAATAACTGAGATTATGATTTTTGCCATAATCGAGCAGGCCTACTATCTTCTATAAATTAATGTTATCTTATTGTGTATTATTGCATGCAACTTTGACCTGCTATGCCACTTTTGCTGTAACAATGCAAATGTCCCCCGCTGTGTGATTAATAAAGGATTACCGATTCACATTTGAATGAATGTATCTGCAGTTAGGAAAACATTTTTCTTCATTCATGTCCTTTAAAAAAATTAATCCATAGATGTTCTTTTCAAACTATTTGATTAATGGTCTTTTTATTGTAAAACAAGTTTAACATTTAGATCATTTTCTGACCAGCAAGTCATTTATTATTTGACTTAAACATATACCTATAAACAGATAAAAGTAAACAAAAATGAAGAATTCAAGGTATTTAGGCATATAGAATAATACAGACAATTAGGACATTATTATTATCTAGCTGCTGCTAACTCACGTTAGTCGCTCAAGAATAAAATTATCTCTAAATCTGGATAATTTAAATTTGTTTGGTAGGATTTTGGCGATACGATGCGTATTATAATACAGGGGTAATCTAATTTTGGGAAAACGTTCATAGTTGCAAAGAAAAACACTCAGACTATTTTACATAACATCCAAGTTACAAAGATAAATGCAAACAATACAGTTTACATTTAATACAAACATAAAAAAAAGGTATTTTGACTATTATTTAGGAGAACAGATTGAGTAAATAACTACTACTATAACTACCATCTTGATTTATATTTTCACAATATCATGGCACCAGATGCAGGGGAGGGGCTTATTGCAGAAGTCGGTCTGTGTTCAGTGTTTTACGTGTAGAACATCGTGAACACTATATCACGTTTTTGCAAATCAAATATAGTAATGTAATCCTTAGTGTGTTGTAGGTTTCTTGTTATATTTCTGATGTTTTTAAATCACTTTTAATATCGATGTATGAATGTTCTGTAGCGCACAGAAATAAACACTCACTCATTGAGCAAAGAAAGTGAAAAACAAAGTCTGTGTTTAAAAACAGGAAGGCTCATGGGGGTATAAATACTTCCTCTTGCTTGTTTGTGTATGTGCGTGCGTGCGTGTGTGTTAACCAGAGAATAGATGTGTGCCTCTTAACAGCAAACTGGAAGGAAGGAAGCTGTGGGTGTGTGTGTGTGTGTGTGTGTGTGTGCGTGCGTGCGTGCGTGCGTGCGTGCGTGCGTGCGTGTGTGTGTGTGTGCATGCGTGTGTTTGTGTGTGTATGTGTGTGTGTTTGTTTAATGCAGAGGCAGAATGG
>NW_011359629.1:0-86229 GCF_000735185.1 Notothenia coriiceps
GAGGAGGGGGATTGAGAAAGAGAGGGAGAGAAAAGGAGAGAGAAAGGGAGAGAGACCTCACTCATTAGCATTCCACAGCCATGGACTAAACGCTGACAACTAACAGAGATATCCAGCTCTACACCACTGCATGCATTTTCCCCCCTTTGTCTTCTTCCCCTGGCCCTTCATTTCCAGCGGACAGATCTCTCTTCACAGCCAACACATTTTTATTTATGCCTTCTCCACTCTTTTTGCACGAATGGACCTCGTGCACTAGAGAAAAAAAAACCTTCTAGTAAAGTAAAAAAAGGGGGGAGAGTGATGTTGTAAAAGCTGTGCAGAAGTGACAGCGCTAAGCACTCTCGCTTTACTTGGGAGAGATATACAATTGTGTGTGACTTGACAAAATAGAAGTGAGACGTTTTAAATTGTAATCTTTACGGCTATAATTTAGATATTTCAGGATTAAAAAATATCTACAACCTGTTTGCTATATGAGATAAAATAAACTATAAAAATAGTATTTCCAATTCAATAGGTCCAACATTTTCCCCTTATTCAACGTTTTATATTAAAACAACATAATCTGCTGGATAAAATAAACACAGATTTAATAATAACGAGGTCGTTCCACATTTCTAAAAGTTGAAAAGTTAAAGTTGTGCTTTGAAATAATTATTTGAAAGACATATAATAATATTTAAAAATTATTTAAAAAAGATATGTCTTAGAAAAAATTATGAAAACTGTACAAGGTTAAATGAGTGATACATGGACTACCAATTACATTATCTGGACATGTTGCTTTTTTCAGATGACTATATCTTAATATGCATTCATGTCTTGCCCAACAATGACAGCTGTTCATCTGATAGTAACTTCTTTCCAAGTTTTCTCCCCTCCCACCCGGGGCCCCTGGTCTCTGTCTTGCTTTGTTGTTTTAAAATATGCATGTCTCTCCGGAATGCCAGTCACGGGTCCAAACTTTGTGTGTCCCAACCTCCCACATGATGAAATGATCCTTTTAAAGCGGGCTCAATATGTCTCAATCTGCACTCCTCTTCCCTCTCTAAAGCTTCTGGGTTCGGGACAGAGCCCAGAAATGTATTAATTAAAACGCACTACCACAGACTTGTTAGCACTGGAGAAGAAGTGGCTGGATCAAGTCAAGCTCAGTCAACGGATGGATGAAGATTCACGGCAGGAAAAGAGAAAAAAAGTAAGGCTCATTTTTACTCCCTCTCTCCCCCTGTCTATCTTTCTCTTCCACTCTCTCTCTCTCCTCTCTCTCTCTTTCCTTCTCTCTCTCTTTCCTCCCTGTGTGTGTGTGTGTGTGTGTGTGTGTGTGTGTGTGTGTGTGTGTGTGTGTGTGTGTGTGTGTGTGTGTGTGTGTGTGTGTGTGTGTGTGTGTGTGTGTGTTGCACGGTGTTCTTGTGTGTTCCTCGGACTGAAATGGATAAAGCCAGGGGGAGTGAGTGAGAAAGAGAGAGGGGAGGGGGAGGAGGGATATATACGTAAAAAGTGAAAGAGGATGGGCATTTGTCTATGAGTGTGTGAGTGTGCGTGTGTGTATCCGTTAAAATGCATGCGTGTGCGCTTGTCATCACAAATAAATTAAACAGCACGTGGCATTGAAGTCCAAAGGGAAAGTTTTCTCACAGTTGTGGGATACTATATGTACAGTATATGGATGGACTCATGTTCACACAAATGAAGGTGTTTCTCTTGTATGTGTGCAAGCGTACACACATACATTAATGATGTGCGGAATAAATCACACTAGCATAAAGAGAGACCCGGATGGTTGGAAAGGAAATGCTTGGTTTTAAAGGGGAAAAGTGTGAATCGGATGTAACAGAGCGTTTGCAGCTCAAGAGGAGCTCCTAATTCATTCTGTCAAATTTGAGAGGATGTGGTGTGTTTCTCAGCGGCAGAGGGATGCCATTATAAAGACAAAGCGACTCAATAAAAACGAATGCCGGTGCGTTTAATAATCAGATGTTAAGTTCATAACATTCAGGGGAAAGTTAGAGAGGAAGTCAGTTAACCTGTTGCTCATGGTCCAAACATAACTGCAACCTCAATACTGTGATAAAATCCCATGAGCTCCTGCAGCATTTTATCTCATAATAATCCACCCTCTCCAAAAATGTAAACAGACCAACACTCGGAGTCATTGGGAGATCTGCACAAACAAACTGAATTGAATTACTGTGTTCATTTATTAAATTCAGAAATGTTAATAGACATCCCAACAGTGCGATTATGTCAACATATGGGAGGCCATGCAGCAGGGCCTGGGCTTACATACCTGATAACGCCTGGGCTTTTCAGTCATATTTACGGCTTCTCCTTCTAACACACTCCAGATGGTGTGTGACTGTGCCACCGCAGTCAACGAGCTCCTCAATTTTTACTCAGCAGCATTTTGTTGCAATTACATCAGTGCTGAGACAGATTTTATTGGTGACCCATTTTCGAAGCATTATATACAAAACTAAAATAATAAAAGTTTGGCCACTAGTGAGCTCTGCTTTATGTGCATGCGAAGTTTTTTTTTAAACTGCTCTGATGTGGACTTTTAAGTTGAACTAAAAACCGTTACGGTCTCAGATCGTCTCCACTTCATGGTTTGACGGATTAATATGTTATGAAGACAAAACATACAGGCCGCATTCATGCCTGACCAATCTTTTCTGGAGCCTGTGCGTTTTTTCAACCAGTCACTCAAGCAGAATAATGCTTGTAAAGATATAATCCACTGAGCCTATACCCTCTGTAGTCCTTTGCTATATTATCCGCTGACAATGAATTACCAAGCTTTTTAGCAGGTATCCAACCTCTCCACTAAACACATGTGAATGTCATTTGACAAGGATTTGGTTAATAGACTCATTCCATTTATATTTTATTACTTTGTTAGTTTTACTGTGACATGATAAAAGCTTGCATTTCTGCGGCAGAATAAATATTGTTTTTGGGTGCATTTGTGCAGATACTCATCAAATTGTTATCTGAAAATAGCAGGCATAACATCGAATCATAAACACATTGATCTATCTATCAATCTATTCATGCGTCCATCTTAGTCGCTGTTGTTTAATGGGTGGTTTTACTGTCAAATATTACATTACATTATGTTACTTGTTAGACGCTTTTATCCAAAGCGACTTACATACTCAATACTGTGGGCAATCCCCACAGGAGCAATTTGGGGTGAAGTGTCTTGCCCAGGGACACAACGACATGCTGACTGCAGTGGGGTTTGAACCTGTGCTCCCCTGATCCGAACACCAACGCACTAGTCCACTGCGCCACACGCCTCCAAATATGGAGTTCATATTGTTGCTATCATGTGTTTACCTGGACTGCTGTAGGTCTATTTATGATTGACTGAAACGATGCTTTGAAGGTTCTTTTTTACCCATTCCACGGGGAACCGCTCCTTACGGTGCCTCCATTTCCTCCCTTTAGTCTCCATGTTGGTGCTCTCCCTCTCTCTCTGCCTCTCTCAGCCACCTCAGAGGACATGCGACATGTTGATAAATACATGTCTTTTTTCCATCTTACTCAGCACCATCCATCACATTGTATGTCCATGTTACACTGCTGTGCTTAAGGGAAGGTGGGGGGTGCCAGCAGTCGTGCAGAAACACTCTAAATCGTCAACAAGGGATGTATTGCTCTCCTTACAATAATTACTTGATCATTCGCGTTGTTCATGTTATAACGTGCTGAATTGTCTTAATTCGGACGATGCCAGGTTAATGCTGTTTGGAGAGCGGTCTTTTGCTGGGCTCTGTGGGTTAATAACCTCTTCACGAACCATAACCACTGTGTTTTGATCCCATAATACGTTAGATAGAACGTTTCTCTGGCTTGCCCACGGCTTGGACCACTCTACAGAAGACCAGTCGCCCTGTGGTTGCAAACTCTTTGTGGCCCCACATACCGCCGCTGTGATTATAGAAGTGCCTCCTCTCCCTTGTTAAAGGAGCAAAGCTCTAATCTAGCCTCTGTGTCGCCCCCAAAGCCAGCGTGCTATAGTGAAAATGAGCGTGCGTGTGCGCGAGTCTGTGGGGAAGAGTGAGTGGGGGTCGGAAGGAGAGAGAGAAGAGGAGAAGGGGAGAGTGAGAGAGGGAGAGCAAAAAGGAGGGGGTTATAACGGGGTGGCCCTCTCCTTCTCTTGA
The DNA here is from genome assembly GCF_000735185.1 of Notothenia coriiceps. NCBI lineage: Eukaryota > Metazoa > Chordata > Actinopteri > Perciformes > Nototheniidae > Notothenia > Notothenia coriiceps. The sequence goes on from NW_011359629.1 coordinate 4,173, forward strand.
GTGACACGACCTCTCTCTTCTCTTCAAAGGCCATGCAGAAATAAACGCATCTCATTTGAATGGCGATTTTTCTTGGTGGTATTTCAGCGCCAATATTTCTGGGATAGGAATGTGTATTTTTTCCCTCTTCAATATTGAATTCTGTGATGGTTCTGGTGGCGGGTTAGCCTATTCAATATTCCCATCTCTCCACATGCAGCATTTCGCAGCAAGTGTGGTATTTTGTCCATGACTACACCACCAATACCCCCCCCCCACCCACACACACACACACACACACACACACACACACACACACACACACACACACACACACACACACACACACACACACACACACACACACACACACACACATAGCCTACACACACTCCCGCACCCCCCACCCCGTCCAAATTCATTTGCATCCGCTGATGATATCAGTAAAGAATTGCTGGCATCGAATGAAGCAGGGTGGGGGAAGAAGGCTTATTTGGATAAAACTGGACCGCAGAGTGGACACGGCCCTAAAGGTCAGTCGCCCATTCATGTCAAGGTGGCAGGGGGTGTGTGTGTTAGGGGGGTCGGCATGGGATTGCCAAAGAGGCTTATTTGAAAGCGGGCGTATATTTGAGGCAAGGGAATGAAAAGGAGTGGACCACAAAGCTCGTCATACTTCAAATACGCCCCGTCACATCTTCACTCTTTCCTTTGCATGCTTGCGGCGACTATAAGGGAGGTTGGGTCTCAGTACTATGGCATGGCTTGCAGAACATGCAGCAGAAAATAAAACATGTGGACGACAAGGTGGATCATAGAGGTTTAGGTGCACAAAAGAAGAGGTTCCCTTTGATTTGTGCAAATAAAATGCTGGATTCATTCAAATAAGGAGGCCAAGAAAGGTTGTCAGAAAGTTCCTTTAAAGCTGCTCGAGCATTTCATGTAATCTTGCGGGATTGGGTAGAGCACTATAATGCTGAGAGATAGAAAACCTTTCTGAAAAGATTCTTTATAGCACCAAAATAGGGTTTGCCATAGAGGAACCATATACTTTTCTGATTATGGGCTATATCGTATCGGCCTAATACAATTTTGTTAATAGTGCAGAATGTCAAGGATTCACTTCTAAAGAAAAAGCGGAAAACGTATGAATATAATATCATGCTGTAAAGTGTTTCTAGAAAAGGGAAGAAAAAAAATCAGGCAGTATGTCGCCAATATTTGAAATTTGTGTTACATATATTTATTGAAGGATTATCTTATTTCACATAAATCTAAGATGTTAGTATTATAATATAGTATATTACCGTTGGACAAGATCCAGCCTGCTAACCACCAAATATTACTTAATGTCAACAATATCACACAATGGTAAAACACGCAATAAAACGGCAACATATATTTCACATTAATGAATAAATCAATTAATGCACTCTCCTGCCGTGCTTAAACCAATACTTCCAGGGCATAGGCAGCATCCAACTCGCGCGCGCGCGCACACACGCACGCACACACGCACACACACACACACACACACACGCACACACACACACACACACACACACACACACACACAAAATTAGGTGACATACACTGCAGTGAAAGGATTTACAATTACCTTATAATTATTTCTAAAACTATATTACTGGCCGAGTTATAAGTGCAACCATGCAGTCTAAACTTTATTTTCAGTGTGGAGGCTGTGAGGGATTATTGGACGCTTTAACCGAGCGAAAATTGTCACAAATTGCTGGTTGTCGAGGGGCGAATGACAAGATAACGAATATGAGAAATGTTGCCCCTGACACCTCGGTTCATATATCATTGCAAAAAGCTAGCAATCACTCACATGTTGCATTGAGTATTATTGCAGCTAAATATCTTGTTTAAGTTTTGTGTCAAAATTGTACATTTATTTTACCCCAAAAACTAAACTTTATGTATAATATGATCATATTTAGTTTTGAATAACAAAAGCTTTTCAGTTTACAGCACCTATTGATAAATACAATATCCAAATATTTGTAACCTGTTCGGTTATAATGTGGAGTAAGGTGAACAATAACATGAAGAATCCGTCGGTTGAATGATGCACAGTGAAGCTCGATCATTTCAGATGCTCCGCATTGATTGCTGCACTAATAGTGCTTGTGCCCCTACACTCGCGACCATGCATTTACCACTGCTATCATTATTACTCATCATTATTAGCCTACTGCTTACTGTATAGCTAACTGCTGTTTCTGTTATTGCACCATGATTATCAGCGATGATGTTACAGGGGAGACGACTAAGCTGTGTCTATAAGAAATAATCGTTGCGGTGTGCGATGAGTGGGGGAGATTACTGAGTGGGTGAGAGTGGAAGTGTTTTAAGACATATTACTGACCATTTTACACACGAAATACTCTTTTATTTGTCCATGTTTTTTTTTTAAATCCAGCTCTTAACACCTCTCAACAGCAGTAAATCATCATGTATTTTTATTATATAAGCTATCAACAATGCACTGGACAGAAGATGTATTGTTTGCTTGTGGTACACATACTTCCCCAGTAGTGATGGAGCTTGAAAGTGATAGTATCTATCGATTTTGTCAAGAGGGGGAGTCATCTGCCGCCCTTCCCCTCCCTCACCCACTTTGACATTACAACTTCTCCCATTTTCAGCTTGACCACTGATCAGCTGGTTTGCCATCTTGACCCCTCGGATGCCCATTTAAATTGATTATGGTGGTGGGAAAAAAAGGGAAAAAAACAAGCAAACGTAACAGTATTTAGTCGATTTGAGCTGGATCGTGTATTAGCCTTACTCAAACGGTAAGCTTGCATAGCAGGCTCTGCAAGGCTGTGATCGCGCTGTGGCATGCAGGATACACAACGTTTTTAGTGTTTGAGTGCGCTAAACCGCGGCGCTTTGTTGTGGCGTCCCTCTGCGCCCCTGTGTACTGTGTCTGTGTGCGTAAAGGCAGCCTCTCCGTCTCAGACCCTCCGTGCTGTTATTGTTTCTACCTTTGTTTGCTAGATGGCGCTCTGCGTTGTGGGACCCTCTGACACAAGAACCGCCTCATTCCCTCTCTCTCTCTCCTCGGTTCTGCTCTCAGTCCACCGCGCAGCACAAGGCAGCTTCACAGGGCCGTTTCTTAACCAGGGATTTCAGCAGCTGCAAACGACTCTAATGCAACCCGCCGCTGCGAATAGTGGGGGAGTTTTATAATTGCATTAGCCTATGTCGACTGACAATTTTTGTTTGTTTTGTTAAGCTGTGGAATCACGTCGATTAAAACTAGCGATCAGCAATGCATTTCATTTTAATGTAAACTGATAATAACACAGACTATCGCACACTATTTGAGCTTAATTAATTGTTTGTTTAAGCGATGTAACTTTGCAGGAAATATACACGAATACACATTTAAATTATCTTGAAAGGAATAAAAGAAAAATAATTATCCAATTTCAAATAAATAATCTCCTATTAATTTAAGTAAAGACAGGCGTGCTTAATCTGACGGTGCAACAGAGAGTTAATTTCAACTAAAACACATAGCAGAAGTTTATAGCACTTGCTTGTTCATTTTTTTATAAAAAAACATTTTAAATAAACGATTTACTATCCTGACACATACTTTGTCTGAGGAAGAATGCCTTAGGTGCAATAATGCAAAAACAGCGTAATATTCGCAAAAAATATATAAACATTAACAGAAATAAACCTTCATAATATTTGTTTAAAAAAAAAAAAGATTACCAATCAAACGATCAGCTGTCCCACTTTGTAATCTGTTTTAGATTGGTTGCAACCAAGAAGAAAAAAGGTCCATTGTATTGTTTGCTGAGTGGCCCACTCTGCTCTAAGATATACTGCTGCAGTTACACTTTCACTAAATAGCAGCTTGTCGGTGTCTGACGTTGATGAATGTGTTGGAGACTTGGAGAGCCTTTTACAGCTGTCTTAAAAAGCGCCGTGGCCCCAGACCAGCCACAAACGGATCAGGTGCAGGGGCCTTAACACGGCAGTCAATGACAAAGAAACATGCACTTTACACACATTTGGAATACGCCACTCCTGCAAAGAAAAGTACATTCTACAACTTTATTATATTTGGAAATTAAGTCACCTTTTTGGTTTACTTGGGTAACGTCAATTGTAAATTTGATTCTAAATTCTAAAATGGGAACATTTTACGAAAGAGTGTACGTATTCATTGTATAGGAAGATGAAATGTTTATTGTAGTTGTGAACTGCTTTATCATGGTAACCAACTGCAAACTATGATTTGTTTCACCATCTTTTAATTTGCAAACATATAATTTGACAGGCTGAGAGAATAGATTTCCTCTTATGTGGCTGAATAAAAACAGTGTAAGTGCAGTATTTCCTTTACTGTGGCTTCATCTGAATTATGTGAAGACGTCCGCAATTCAAATGCACAGCCCATAATTATAAGGTAGGCTATAGCCATTTGAAATATTATATTATAATTAAAAGTTGATTTCATCTTATTTTGCTAATAGTATATACATATACAGTTTATCCTATTTAAAAGTTTGAAGTAAAAAAAAACCCACTAACACTCTTTTGGGGACAGAAGTTACGGGTTTGTTATCTTTCTGGCACTTTTTCACCCTAACCAAGGCAATATATCATTGTTGATTGAGCTGTATTTTCCACTGTCTCCACACACACACACACACACACACACACACACACACACACACACACACACACACACACACACACACACACACACACACACACACACACACACACACACACACACACACACAGATACACACACACACATACACACACACACATACACACACACACACACACACACACACACACACACACACACACACACACACACACACACACACACACACACACACACACACACACACACACACACACACACACATACATACATACATACATACATACATACATACATACATACATACATACATACATACATACATACATACATACATACATACATACATACACACACACCATATACAGACATACATACAGACATACCATATACAGACATACATACACACATACCATACACATACATACCATACACACACACACACACACACACATACATACATACATACATACATACATACATACATACATACATACATACACACACACATCACATACACACCCCCTCCCCGTTAGATCCTGGGTGGTGTGGCACAGCAGGTTCGCTTGTTGGCTACTGTACACGGGGCTTCTCCACCTGCAGCCCCCCACAAGACACAAACCCAGTCAGGCTTCACCTCATTTCCTCCACAGCCACGTCTTCTCTCACTGCTATTTACATGAGTTGGCCTACACTTTTACTAACGCATTATTAGCGAGCAGGGGAGAGAGGGAAGCAGCATTTCAATTATTATTTTTTTGAACAATGGCCATGGGCCCGTCATACATTTTGAGTGTTTGAGTAAGGCTCTCTTGGTATTTGTTTTCCTCGACTTAACAAGCCATCATCTCACACATGCATATAGAATTGCAATTGCTCAGAGATCCCGCAGGCAAAGGGCGGGTTGCAGGTTCAATTAAGCTGGAATAATGCATGGGGACAAAGCGTATGATGACCTCGATTGAAATTGATCAGAAAACTCATTCACCAAAAAAACACACACAGTAGCCTCTTTGTTTTGACTCGTTGTTGCCTCTTTGTATCCGCACTGAGGCCTATCTGCCTCTCTGAAATCGCAAAGCTACTTTGATTTTGGAAATAATTCCAACGCCTGAATAAAAAGCAAAGCATTTAATACCACCAACCTATGTCTAGACTAATTCGCTCGTTTTTTTGACATCTCTTTCTTTCCTTCCTTAATCGAATTTGACACATTTAATCTGGTGTATGGATTTTAAACCATAAGCAGCCATTTGGGCTCCATCCATGGAATGACAGAGAATACGAAGGTTTGTCATAATTTCCTAAGTAGAAAACAAGATATTTCACAGCCACGGTGGGATTTTAACGAATTAAAATATCTCACTGCTTGCCTGTGATAAACTGGTGTAGGATTGAGGAGCTCGCTTGTTAAGTAACTTGCTGTCAGTATAGTTAGCAGTGCTCTGATATGGACGGTGGCTGCAGAGCCTCATCTCTTGGGGTTTTAATTAACAAGCTGTCTCAAAGCTGTGGAGCTCCATCAAACAGCCCCTCTCTCTCTTTCTCCCTCTCTTTCTCCACCAGTAAATCCTCCTCCCGTCAGTGCCGTGGGCTCTCTCTCAAACTTTAGACATTCTGCTTCCCAAATCAACTTGTTACCACAGAATGTGTAGCAGATAAGGTGTAACTACTCTGAGAACAATCGCAAAATATAAATTGCGTTTTTCAATTTTTGCTTAGCATCTATTTACACGCACTGCTTTATCCACTAGACTTCCACATACTATTCTGGTTGGTTTAGCCTTGCATGAAAAAGTGTTGCTTCTTTCTGAAGATGCTGTCAAGTAAGAATATTTATATAGTCTATTAAAGTGGATGGAATCTTTCAATCTGCTTCACAAATATTAGATTATGCACCTCTAACATGCAAAAAATGTTCTGGATGATCTTAAAGCATACTTTAGAATCTCTGATTTAAAGATATCCATTAGAAAAAGGAGGTGGAATATAACTAGGGAAATTAATGTGTAACACTCGCAGGGGGCATATTTCTGAATAAGTACATTTGGTGATATAACAAAACTTGTTTACTTTACTTATATGACATTTTCTACGCAGGACTTACATTTAATTGAGTATGGTTATATCGCAGTATATCTACGTTACCTCTTTAACTACTTGAAAATGTTTATTTAAGGATAGGTGACCCTGAGGTTTTATATCACAAGGCTACATATTGCCGTTTAAAAAACCACTTAATATAATTAAGTTGACCATATGTTAAACTGAAGGATGTCATACAAGGACGGACAAGCCCTTTAAGGAGGAAAAAACATTTATAAACGTCTGTGTGACTGAGTGTTGTTTACATAGGCGGTTGGCGAAACAGTCAGTGTAAACCGCCAGCCTCCTCTTGATTTACCACAGCATTACAGGGTGTAAGAACTGGCTTCAGAGGAGATTTGTCTTTGGTGGGAAAGAAGCAGAAATCTCCCTCTATCTCTCCCCCTTCCTCTCTGTGGTAAAGTTGGTGCTGGGCTCCCACCGTGGCCCAGACGGGGGTAATTTGATAGCAAGGCAAGGTCAAGACAGTACGCTGTCCATGGTGCTGCGGCGGGGCAGGCTGGATGTTATCATCAAATTAGACAGGACAAGTTTCAAATCGATGCCACCCCCGGATGTCTGGAGACCACCAGCAGTCGGAGTTAAAGTCCTAACAAGTCCCCCCTGACAGGTCAACGCCTCTACACAAACACACACCTCTGATGCTGCAGCCTACAGGTCAGCAGCGCTGTGTTGGCGAGATAAGCACCAATCCCATTGAAGGCTCTAAGTGAAATATAGCTTTAGGTCCACTGTTAGTCTGCAGGCTCTGTATGAGACTCGGGCAGCTGAGGCTGGGTGTTGTGCTTTCATAAAGATTTTTTTTTTCTACACTTGAATTTCTTTTGCTTGCCGATTTATTCGACAGTCTTTATCTGTTTGTGTGTCATATTTAGCAGACACAAATATACCCATCATACACCTGGGTATATAATAAACGACATGCACATATAGAAAGTCGAAAGTTCAAGTAAAAACATAACCTTTCCGATAATATATTGAACTGTTATTGTAATGCTACAAATATTTGTATTAAATATAGGTGTGGAAAAAGGTTAGCACGGTCATTAGCATAAACGATGTGCTTTTCATCCCGATAAGATCAAAGAATTACATGTTTTATGTAACTTTTTGATCAATAAAAAGCAAAAAAATGAATTGTTATTAGTAATTTTCAGATCAAACACGATGTCGTTATGAACTTATTTTCAAGTGCACCTCACTTACCTGACATGAACTGAATTTAATTTGTTTTAGACTCAGAACATAGAAAATAATTAATTTTAATTGGCTACGTTATTTATATTATTCAGATTAGCTAGCTCTTTCTAAAGACAAAAAAGTACCTTTGTACCTGCAATTTAAAAGTTTTTGCTCTACATTAAAACCTGTTTTAGAAAGCATGTTAACCAACTCTATTTCTTTATTTTTTGTAATGTCTATATTCTCAAAAATGTATTGCAAATCGTTGGATACAAAATAATTGAGCATATGAATAACTATCTTGATATTGTTCGAATAGAAACAATGAAAAGTTGCATTTTACCTATAGTTGCATTATATATTTATTCCACAGAATAAATTGCATTAGTAACAATGCATTAGAGAAAGATCAGAAGTGGATGAGTTGAGAGAGGATCTCAGAGAGAAGGGAAGAGAGGACAGATTAGAGCTGCTGCCAATCTGTCAGCGCCTGACAGCTTTTGCTGCAGGGATAAACAGCAATAAAGCAGAGTTGGCCGCTGTGTCGTTAACTTCACACACACTATCACACGCGCACAGCTCGCCACCGGAGGAGCAGGTAAATTCACTCAAGTCCTCACAGGGCCCTGCTCGCCTATCATCGCCTCTGTCTCCCTCCCTGCATGTCAAACTACCCCTTCCTCCCGTCCTTCCTCCGCCAAACTCTCCTCTTTTCATCCTCCCTGCTGACTCAGGTGGCAAACACAATGAGGACCTGAGCGACAAGAAAGAAAGCTATTCAACCGGATGGAGAGATTGTGCACAAGAAAGAGAGAGAAAGAAACGTTATATTTGAATGGCTGATAAAGAAATGAAATAGATGGGAACAGAGTCTAAGCCGGCGGGATAGGAAGGAGGGGTTAGGCATCAGAGAGAAGGCTGCAAGGTGACTGCAGGCCCTTTAATAACACAAGTATATTAACTCGCTTAACCACGGAGATTCAAAATGAACCCAACTTCACTTAAGGGGCCTTGCAAACCATGAAATGCACATCAAAACATACACCTGCCAATCCCACCACCTATATTCCTCCAAGCCCTCTCCCCCTCTCTCTCCATCCAAGCTGTCTGTCATGGTGTGGCCCGGCTAATTTGAGTTCATTGGATGGCAATAATTTCATTTAGACCTTCATCTCTTTTTGGGCTGGATGTAATGAGGATGCAGGGTGCTGCCAGTGAAGGGCCGCTCCCACAGTAATAATAACTTGGATTTGTATTCTTACCCCACGCACTGCCGTGTTTATCCTCGGAGGGCTGCGTCCACATGATGAAACTCATCTATAATGTGTGATTTAATATCGCGTTGCACTCTTTTTTTCACAGAGATTTTAAATCCAAAAGAGAGAAGATGGTGGGTTATAGCTCAGGAGGAACACTGCACAAATAGTTGTTTTAACTGACATTTCATTTTATGTTGCACCCAGAGTTGTTTGTCTTATTTTTAAACGATATCCAAATATTTAAACAAGCAATTTACTGAAAAAGGTAAACATTTAAACTGCAAACAATGAGTGGTTTGACACTTTTAAACTTAAAAAAAACCCCGTAAAATATGAGGCTGATGAACCTTTTTTGCGGTGTAATTCCAGGCCTTTTCTCTAACCACCAACTAATCGATATCTCACCAACTCCAATGCAATATTGATCTAGAGAGGATTTTTATTTAAGGATTTCTGGAAATACCTAATTATTTCGTTGCTTTAAGTGCAAGAAAATATTGTTTCATTTACAGTCGACCTTCTTCGATTTATTACGGTTGCTTAAAATAAGACTGTGCCCTTAATTTTATTCCCTTGGACTTATCGAGTTATTGTTCGTACTAATAAGAGGGTTTATAAGGAGACTGTATCTATTATTTCCTAAAGAAAGAACTAGGAGCCATTTTCCGATGAAAAGTCCACTTTATTCAGAAAAACGTCAACTTTGAGAAAAGTAATACAATTACAATAAAAAGTGGTTTTAGATGTATGTTCGTTGAAGATTATTTTCTGCATATTCTTAACTAAAGAAACTTACTTTTTCTTTTTATATTTTTGGTTGCATTATTGTTGTTTTCTAAATTATTTCCGTTAAGATATTGTCAAAAAGCGTATTTCAGGATAACGGATTATCCAGGTGGTTATGTATTCATTAAATGTATATATATATTTTTCGTTTTACTAAAAGCAATTTAAAATACGTTTAAAAATGTTAAATACATAATACTTTTATAAAGTACAGTTGTATTTTAATTTAGGTTATTCATTGTCTAATGTCGATTTTTAAGACATAAAATATGTGATAATAATTATGTGTAGTGTATTAGGTTGGTATTATTAAGGTTTTTGATTCTCATAAAAAAAGTGAATGTGCATTATTATATTAGGCTAAATGATTGGTCCTGTGTTTATCAACACTATTTTTGTATTAATCGTTGGATTAAAATGATCAAATGTGTAAAAAACCTGACATTCAAGTCGTTGTAAAGAGAAAAATAATGTAACAAATAAAATTGGGTGTAATTTACAGTTGAGTAATGTGAGAATTGAATGAATGCTCTCTTTAACTTTGTATGTGTATATTGTGAAAAACTACCGGGGGACATTATGCATCACAACAAAAGTTGTTTTGGTTGGCCAAGTCTCTACAGGAAACACAGAATCCCACATTAAATTAAGGCTGGCGCTTTTCAAAATGTTGCCATGAAATTCGAAAAATTACAGAGTTCTTAAAAATCACATTATTGGCGTTAAGTTTCCCGATATCCAGTAGTTTTTTAAGCTTTAGAAAGGGCCTGATCACAGGCCACCTACACCCCATTCATCCGGAATGCCATTCATCAAGACAAAATTACCAATTTTCCACAGCAAGCCGTCGGTGGCCTGTTAAACTAGGCCAATGAGCGGTGGTACACTTCGTTTCCTACCCCCTTCATCACTGCTTGCCTAACACTGCTCCACTTAAATCATCAGAGTATAGCCCCAAATCTTAAAAGTCAGAGCCCATTCTTCAAATGTATTGCATTTCAGAGGGTGTTTCTTTTACTGCGGGAGTCTTTAGGCCAGCAGAGTATCAGAGGAGGTGTAATTGAGGGGGCGGTGAGGGGATAGAGTATGCGGTCCGCCTGAAAGCTGCCATTAAAGCCAAATGGACTGAACACCGTAAAACGGCTCTGCCAACAGCTGTCCCACAATCGGAGTCTTATATGCCAGGATCCTCAAGCACGCACACATTAGGGCAAAGCTGCTGATGTAGTGGCTGCTTAAAAGTATTAGACAGCAAAGCCGAGAAAAGAAAATACCATAGAGAAACCACATGTAATATTCGTATTATTTTACAAGGACGCAAACTGATTTGGGTCTCTAAAGGCATTTTCCACCTCTCTACAAGTGTTAGTCTTCTTAATAACCTGGGGAATTGCAATTTTTGCTGGGGGAGCCGATTTGCTTTACATATTTCCACACATTATGGTCGTCCTTTTTCATAAGAGCCCCAAAACAGGTGAGAGGGAGAGGGATGGCAAGACACACTATGTTTCTGCGTGTGCACCCGAGGAAAGAAAGCTCATATCATTCACAGGTTTACACAAGTTACTTTTTGCGCATGGATTTGCCTAAAACGTTTTCATGGCTGATACTTTATTTGTAATGATGTTTCACCACAATTGTGCATACATGATGGTTGATAGCTCGCATATCAAATGATTCCACTCATTAAACTATATATTTGCATGTTTCTATGGAGACTCTTGCACCCCTTAAGAGGCACAACACCCTCCCCCCTACCCCCACTTGGTGCAACACCTGTGCCCAGACGCGCATTTTTAAACAAGTGCTGCACCTTCCTCGCCCTGCACAATAAAGCCCATACACACTCTTTCCTAAATGTGATGTCTGCGGCTCCAATTGTCGTCTCAGTCTGCGAGTCCTTATTAGAATAGAGAAGGAGAGAGGCGATTGAAGAGGAGTTGTTTCCACTGGATTAAATGGTTTCTCTGCAAGTCAATGAATATGTAATGATGTCTAACGAAACCGGCCAGTGAGTTCTGTGCTGCGGTACACAGGCCCTATTAAAGAGCTCTTCTGCTGGGGAAGAACACAGTATAGAGCCGGGAGAGAGAAAAGAGGGGCAGAATAGGGGAAGGGAAGAAGGGATACAATCTTGAATGCACCTCCAAGCTTAAGCCAGACATTCTCCCTCAGTCAATAGATGAAAAAGTATTTGCGCACGTACTGAGAGAGAGAGAGAGAGAGAGAGATATAGTCTTTCTTTGAGCAAGGGTGGGGGGTGAATTTACATTTTTTTAAACTGCTTTTGGAAATATTGTTTCTGATAAGCAGTCATGCCAATAAAGTAATTGAATTGAATTGATAGAGAAGGGGCGAGAGGCAGAGAAAGAGAGTTCCTCCACCATGATTGTTAAAGATATTTCTCCCTTAGTATACCCGATAAAACATTGATTGTTGCAGTTAGTTGACCCGTAACATTTGGGGGTTAGTTTTCTCTTCTGAGCTGAGCATATAATTATGCAAATAGTGATCTGACAGTGATCCGCTGGAGGAGTGCTGAAGAAGAGAGAGTGTGTGTTGTGTGTGTTTGAGGGGGGCTGTCAAAGGGGTGACATTCCAACTTTGCCTAATGCCTGGTTCCTTTGGAAAGAGTTCATCTTCTGCGGGGATGGCGTGCATATCAGAGAGGGCCGGAGCAAGCAAGCGTGACAACAACTCTCTTCAAGTAAAAATTGAAATATCAGGCTGTGTCAGCACAGGGGTTCCCCCAACTTTTTCATGTCAAGGGATCTACCCCACCCACCCACTCCTCCCCAAAATCTGCCATTACAGCAGAGACCCCCCATTTGGCAGAATTTCATCCTAAAGCTCCGCAGCTGATGCTATTTTATGTTCTAGATATGATTCAGTGTGGAGCTGCCTGTAACTGTCTGCACCACAATAGCTGGAAGAGTGAGACATATAATCAAATCAGTCATACATATTATACATTCACACGCTGTGCTAACTTCTAGCGAGTAAAAAGACAGACGCATCAGACTGTTTCTCGGTTCGTGAGGGGATCCCTCCTCGGGAGAGTCCCGGGGACTTTTAGGAATCACCGAGAAGAGCTCAGACTAGCACCGCAGACATGAAGAGATAATCGGTGGCTTTGGAAGTGGGGAGACAGCTACATGTGACAACGTGATGCATGAGTGGTCAATCTGAAAGCAGGGATATTTGGGATAAAAGGGATAGTTTATATTAAGTCAAATGCTATGAAGCAGAACTAGACACTCAAAAACTTTTGCCAAACTTCTATCTAACACGTCTTAGGGCATAACATACTTCCTGACCGAATATTTAATTCATTTAGATTTAGTATTAGTCGTGTGTCTTTGATGAACACTGACTGGAGGTCATAATTTAAAGAAGCCCACTACTACATCATTCCTGTGGACAGAAGGCAGGTTATTTAATTACAACTCCGGAAATTCTCACTTAATAGGCTTCAAGATACTCTTTCTCTATATCACATAATTTATAAATTAGATCGTCTTCAACCAAAAAGGTTTTAAACACATATTTAAGGCAAAACGTTGAGTATTGTGTGTGTGTGTGTGTGTGTGTGATTGAATGCCTCTCTTTAATCAGCGGCCTGACACGGTGTGAGGGGGACTCGCCTGGTTCCACTTGTTGTTCAGGGGTTAATGGAAAAGATTTCTAAAGATTTATTGAGGGGGCGTTTAATGACCTGATCGGTTTCACCGTGTGAAAACAAATGATGCTGTAAAACCTCGCTGAGTTGGAGGGGGGCTCACTTTGCCAAAATTAATGACCAAAAAGAGGGGAATTACTGTTTATAGTTTGTTTTCCTTTTGACACACTTGAGTGACTTATTCAGGCTACACGCTGACGAGAAACGTTTGGAAGATATTGCTTTTTCAAAATAGCCTGACCTATACATGTTTAAAATGTGAAACTATTATCTACTGCTTAACCTAACAGTAAGTGCTATAGTTAACACTGAAATGAAGTGAAATTGGTTATTTGGATTGTTTAGAAACATGACAAAGGATATACTAATGGCCGAGGCAGCAAATGCCTCTCCTTCATTTGAGATGATTTCTCAGGTCATTTTTCACCCGCTGCTCGACTCTCTCGTCCCGCAGCACTGCTTTACACTTTCGGGAGCATCTCTCTGTCTTTCTTCGATGAAATCGTACCTGACTTTCTAGCACTGCTGATTTATTTTTTCAGCACATTCCTAACGTGCAGTGTTCTGCAACGGCATCAGTAATCTACTCCTGCAAGAAAAACAAGAGGGAATAAAGAGCAGCACGAAATACAAATCAATAATAAAGTCATAAAAAAACGTGTGGACAAAATATAAACAGTAGGATGCAAAAGTTACTTTTATTTGCTTTTCCGAGCTTTAATAGCTTAATTAAAAAATGAAATCAACTTTAAAATAATGATTAAAGACTTTTAAAACTAAAATAGTAACAAACAGAACGAGACAAAGATCGGGCAGGACACTTGTGGTCAAAATCCAAAGACTTTTGCGATACAAAAAAAAATGCAGGATTCTTAAACCAACACAACACCTGCAAAACAAGTCTTCAAGAGCAATTGTCAAAATTAGTCCCCCTTTATTTGCACACTGTACTTTGGATTTAGGCTGCTCTTACATCTTTAGTTCCATTCACATATGGCTTGCTCGATATTATTAAAAACAGTGAACAGAGTCTTGTTTATTCCTAAGGCAACAATATACAAATTATGGAGTGAAAATGAACTGATTGTAGCTGAAAAGCAGAAAAGATGAACAATGGTATCTTGAAACGAAACTCATCAAATCAAATAATAAACCAACTTCTTTGCTGAAACCTGGAGAGATCTGAATCACATTAAAAGAAAATTAGGCCTGCAACCATCAGCCACAGTTGTCTCATTACAGCAGGAAGATAATCTACAAAAGCCTTAAACCATACACACAGGAGGGGTAGGATTTCACAGTGTAAAAGTTAAACAATGGGAACTATTCGAAGTAAAGAATGGAATATATATATTTGAGAAAGATGTCTAGGGGTATCATAAGATTTAGTACCAGTTTGAGTTGTAACTAATGTCATGACACATTAGAAATGTATTCCATTAAGCCTTGAGTGGTTTATAAAGCACACCCTTGTGGATCTTTTTTTATTATGTTTGTGTCATTTAGTCAGATTATGCCGCTGAGCAGGGAGCTGACTTTGTCACTTTTAAGTACACAAGAAGAGTACTTTGGTGGGAGGAAAAAGGGGTAAAAAAAAGATATGTTACATTTCTCCAACATCTAAGGAAATATCATTCAGGCTTAGAATAATATTGAAATCTTGGATTTCCTGACACATGTAAGGTGATATATTGAGGCTTTATGAGAGTTTTGAGCTGACTTCTGGCTCCTGTTAAAATGAGATATCCCGCAAACCCATTTTGATGCTTGACTTTAAGTAATTTTAAATATGCTCAGTGTCCTGAATTTTTCATATTCAGCACAGATGTGTTTGTTTTATTTGTTTCATCACATCCAATCATCCGGAGACATCAATTTCAAGGATATCAAATTGAAAAAAAAGGACATATTTATAATAAACACATAGAAACGCACTCTCCACAGCTTCGCAAATCAATCCTAGAGAAATTCTAAAGTAAACACTCACAGCTGAAGTATTGGCTCAATATAAAAAAATGGAATAGTGGGGATGTGTGTATGAGACATTGCATTTAAATTTAGCTCAAAGTTGAAACATTTAAAAAAGATCTCTTATTATAGCGGTGCAATCCCCAACATATATGGCACAGGTTCTAACTAAATTGACACTAAGCTAAAAGGAAGAATAATTGTTTTAAAATCTGACTGCATGTGCAGAGGAGGATTAAAAAAAGTAAAAACACAAAAACCCTTTGTTAAAACAAAATAAATGGTCCCCAGTAAAGAGTATGTGTTCACTCTTTGAAAAAAAACCATTTGTGGCGGGCAAGGGATTTCAAAAAAGAAGATGTCCACTGATCAGCTTGATAATATACCTTATAGCATGAGCTGATGTCAGGGTAAGTAGCCCAGGCTTTAGGACCAGGGGGGGGAGGAGGGAGAGACTGAGCAGTGCAGACTGGAGGGCAGGCGGGGCATTAGCTCAGTTCAGGCTGATGTCAGGACAATTAGAGGTGCACCACAGTGCATTGTGCACAGCACCTGTCAGCCTTAATCTCTGCTGCCATGGCCCGTACCCGCAGCCAGGCCACAGCCCACGGGAAGCGCTAACACTCATGCCCATATTGCTTTGACAGTTGCGCTCATCTAGAAGTAATGCAAAACGTTATTGTGATGTATACATGGTGACCCTGTACTCTTGTCTCTTACAACAACAAGGCTATGTGTTTGCACAGCCAGGGAGGGCTGGAAGGGAGGAATGACACTCAAGGAGAAGGGTGAGGAGAAAAAGATTGGAGGTTACAGACGGAGAGGGGAAGGAAGGAATATCAGAGGATCTGGAACCTTAGCCTCCCTTTCTGCATTCCCCCTCTCTGATCCATTGCCACAAAAACTCCATCTCCTCTCGTTCCAAGTCATTTTTGTCTATCCTCTACAAATCTTGGTGTTTGTATTTAAGGGAGCTGCTACGTGTGGTAACAGTGTTGGAGGTCTCCTCCGCCTCCTCATCCTCTTTCGTCTCTAGGCTTTTATTGAAGAACCTGAAGATGGAGTCGAAACTCATCCAGGAGGTCAGCTCATGCCGCTCTGTGCCTACAAGTAAAAGACACACATAAAGACATACATTAGCATGGTTCACAACATATTTGCTTACTGTGAAGCTGGGGAAAGTGTATGGTAACTATTCTGACATTAATCAATCAATTTAGCTTACACCTATGGAAACACAAAAAGTGAAATTAAGCAGTTACAGATGATATTTCTTAGTCTTGTAAGGCCACCAATCCCACAATGTACTGCATCAAGGCCCAATGCATGAGAGCCTTGACAGCCTATGACCTATTAGTCCAATGGGACAGCCTTTGTATGTTATCCAAGTGGATACCTGATAATCAACGCCACTGCACCTCCCTCTTTCCATCTCAGACCTTCCAACCAAACAAGAGTTATGCACAATAGGGGCACTAAGCGAAACCAGTGAAGCGGCAGTCATTCATTCTTAGGGCTGATTGAGGATAGGCAAGACAGAAGTTGGAGAAGGTAACAAGCAAGCATATCAAGTGCTCTGGCAGTGGTGGGTGGGTGGGTGGGGGGGGCATTGGGGCAGCAGTGCTGGGTTTCCCTCTGACCTCCTCCAGGTTAGCCAGTTCCCAAGTTGGGGTCACTGGAGCCTGAAATCTGGTCCAAGCGCCTCTGGTTGCTGCCCGCCTCGGGGGTTAGGTTATCGCTTGCCAACATTTTAGTTAGTTAGCTTGCAAACTAAATGGCAGTTTCTGTGTTTCTTCTATGCCAGCTAGTCCTGCTACATAAACACCTCGGCTCTGCATCGGAGCGTCCATGATGAGGACAGATCGTGGCTGCAGCTGTTGCACGCCTCGTCTCCTACTCGCTAACCATTCAGCATGAGCGCTAAGAGATAATGGCCTGTTTCTGCCGCCGCCGCTGGCTAGCAGCTTAGCTGCTTAGCAACTTAACTGTAACTGGACTGGAGAAGCCATATTAAGGTGCCCTCTTGTTTCCCAGAGGGAGAATAGGGTTGCCGCAAGATGATATTAAGAGTTTCATCCCTTGATAGATGGATCTAACAAATATGTACATGTGTTTACAGAGAAAGGATGAGTGAATACAAGCCCTGAAGTAATGAGTTTTGAATCCTTATTTGCACACTTAACTATTTTTGTCGCAGGGACTTGCATTTGTTTGTAAGATAAGAACATTAAAATGTGTCCCTACAATTTCCTCGGGAGGATTAAAAACCAGGATAAGCTTAGTATCTGAAATCAGTTAGGGTTGCAGGAAAACAACTGGTCCCAGCAGAAAAGGGTTGAAAACCACAACCCTTGTGGAAGAGTCAAATCAGTAGTAGATTAAAAATACCACTTAACTTCAGCTCCTCTCTTCAGTGCCTTTCTCCTCCATACTCCTGTGTACATGCGATCGGCTATAAAAAGCTAGACTAGAAGGCCGCAGGGATACAATTAGGAAGCACCTTAAAGGCTCTCTCACTATAGACAGGCCTCTGATGACCACTGCACTGACCCCATGTTTATTAGATTGACCCCTGCCTGGGCGCATTAATGGAGATGGCGTGCATGCGCGTGCACGTGTGTGTGTGTGTGTGTGTGTGTGTGTGTGTGTGTGTACGATTGTTGGACTGGGGGTAAGTGTTGGGTCTTAGTGTGTACCTGGGTTTAGTTGGTGTGTTCTGTTTGTGTGAGTGTGTAATTTGTGTGTACTAGTATGTAAGGGGGTTCTCGATCACTCTGAGATAAGGGACTGTGCCGCACGCTATATAGCAAGCAGGCTGCAGTCAGTGCCTTGGGTCAAATTTACTGGCCTGGCAATCATGGAAGTCAATAACCCCGCACTCTCAGTGACTCTGCTACCTGTGTAGGGCTCAACATAACACCCATCCCTGGAAAACAAAGACACAGCCCTCTCACACCTCTAATCTATCATTTATATCCAATTTGAGGTACTGCGATCTTTTTCCGCCTCCTCCTCCTCCATTTCCCCGGTCTCATCGGTCTTTCCCTCACTAGTGTTTTAACTTCTGTTTTGTCCTTTTTTTTTTCTCCCGCAGAAACGATCAATGCCGCAGCGCTCTCTCATTCACCCTGAACTGGTGGTGAACTCCCCCGGAACGCCGCCAGCCTCTCCATCCTATCCCATCGCAGTCCGGGGTCACCAGGGGGGCGTCTCTGTGCCAATATGCAGATGAGCCTGTGCCCCTCCAATGACTCTGGAGTTAAGCTCCACCCCTCTATATGATGGAGCCCCCACCCAACAACACTCACACACATTGAGGCATAAACCCACTCTCACACTGGCTTAAATAGGCCTTTAACAGCTTACGTCCGCTCTTCCTTTAATAGCCAAAGTGTGTCGAACCTAATGGATGTTGTCAAAGCTGAGATGTGACGGCTGATTTAGAGGAGGAACCCCAATGACCAGGCTTCACTAGCCACTAAAGACACAGAGGGAGAGAAAGAGAGGGTGGGGAAAGGGAGAGAGAATTACCTCAGCTATGCCACAAATCATAGTAATATCTTTAAAAGATGTGGGGATCGATGAGGTGTCATCTGGCTGTATCTTGTGTGTGAGTGAACCCATAAACAGCCAATGAGTGCTACAGACCTTTGTCCTCCATTTTAGACGCTTACGGAAAAAGTTTTCCAACCCATAAGCAGTTTTTACTTTCTTTTTTTCTTTTTAAAGGAATTGATTTAATGTATTGTCAAACCAAGTTCTAACGGAAAAAAGAGCAGGTTCCATTTTAATTAGTTGAATTACAATGTTTATCATGTATTAAACGGATCAAACTCTGAAAATAAGAAATACTGTTTATTGATGTGTGCTTTCTTGCATTAACTGTAAATCAATTAAGTTCCATGTGTTAATTGTTTACAAGATCATTGTAATTGCATTAATTTAATAAAGTTTATTGAAAATGCAATTATGCCCCCATTTATTTTAAACGCAATAATGATGTTACTGTGCACTGCATAACATCGGCTATTGTCATGGGAAGCACACAAAATAATTCTCTTTACTTTCACAATGCGTTTGTAATTAGCATTAGGCATTGGCAAGCTTAACAGAGATTATTTCCGCAAGTGGAATGATGACAGCTAAAACGTTGAGGTGAAGCAACACACATACACACACACACACACACACACACACACACACACACACACACACACACACACACACACACACACACACACACACGTATGCACTGTAACATCCCCCAAAACACCAAACAATTCAACACGCTCCCCCCAACACACACACAGTTGTTATCATTTGTGTGCAGTGAGGTAAGGGAACAGAGGAGGAGAGTTTTGAGCTGTAATAAGGGAAACAAGGAAACTCCTCCATAGCTATGGGCCATGCTTTCTTCCCTCCGCACCAAACGCTGCATGCTGTTACAAATGGTAATCGGCTCTGATTGTCACAAATTTCAAAACAAACGCTAGGTGACTGAAAAGCCAAAGTGACGCCCCGAGTGATACTCCGACAGAAAGCCAGAATCAAAGCATGCCGACTATAATTAGGTTCCATCTGGGCTACATTATTTAAAGCCGCACCAGTTAATTGCTTGTGTACAAATGGCCTATTTTATTTGAATCAAACTTTTTTTGTGATTCCTAATTACATTGATGTGAAGGGGCCATATCTCTTTACTTTATTTATAACATAAATACACAGTCAAATTATTAAGAGGACTTTGAAGCAAGGGAAATGTAAAGTGATGATACTTTTCTTTGTGTGAATTGAATTTCCTTAAACAATTATGAGTGCTTAATCAAATATACTGACATTTGGGTTAAACATTTAATAAGCTTCAATTAAAAAAAAGAGATGAACAATGATATCATCAGGAAGCGAAATAAACACAAACAGAATAACTAATAGGACTGACGCACATGGTATTATTGCATGCAGAAGCAAACATTTTCTCATTTCCTCTTGTCAAAGTTTTCATCAAAAATCAAACACTAACAGTGTATTTTCTTATCGATTTCCTATCAGCCGTAACCTAAGCTTTTGTCTCGATGCGAAGGCAGAGCAATGCGTGGGGTGTGGGCCTCGCCTTGCTGTAACCTTAGCCGGGTGCTGTTTGTGGAAACTATCTGTTGCATGGATCAGCGGTGGAGAATCGCTATCTGTATCCTGGTTGTCAGACGATCGGATTTCCGCCCCTGACGCTCTCTGATATTAGATGATCTTCTGTGTTATGTGCGAGCACAGTTGTGTGCAGATACTGTGTGCATACAGTCAGTTATGCATGTTGTGATGTTGCTTCAAGACATGCGTAAAGGTCAAGAATGTCATATTGTCCCACGTGGCTGTCTGTCGAATGTTGCCACTGGAGACGAGGTCAAAGAGTGCCCAGGCAGGTGACAGCCGAGTAGTCACACTGCCAGAGTAACACCGTCCTCTCTAACGAAACATGGAGATGTTTTCCTCACTCAAAAAGCTAATTAAATCTAACCCCCCCCCCTCCAGCACAACCCCTTAATATCCACTCAAGGCGAAGACATCTACGTCAAACCAACAGACAGTGTAATGTAGGATTTGTTTCTGCTACGCTACTCCATGTGTCTTCATTTTTAATAAAATTAACATGGTACTAAGCCTGCACACGTCTACAGGGGCATCACAAAAGAACACAATTAAACAGAAAAAACACTAAAACAGAGCTTGTTTCATCCAGCCAGTAATACCACTCCTGCTTGAACGCAATTCATTTTTAATGCTCATCGGTAAGCGGGGTCTGCTTCCTCCCCCCATCTCACTCGTACTGCTTTTAATTACTTTGGTTATTATTGTGTGTTGTTGTTAGACAAAAACAAGGCAGAACTCATTACACATCCAGAGATGAGGAACCTGAATCACTAGCTACAGGGGCCGCTGAGGGGACTCTATTTACTTAGAATACAAACAGAGGAGAGATATGGAGAAACAAAATTGAGAGAAAGCCCAGAGAGAGGAGAACATCACATTAACTTGTTGAAATCATCATCCAACGTTAGCTATTTTATATTCCATATAATAATTCCAGGAAGAGTAAAACTTTGACAACAAGGACTTCACACAAAAGACAGTGTGGCAATGTACTTTCTACTTCTTTCTCATTCAGTTCCCTTCATCTATCCCTCCCCTCTCGCCGCCTCCATACCCAGACTGCACTGAGTGCTTTTTTATTTTAACATGAATGAGTGGCCTTGGCCGTCATAAAGAACCCTCGCTTTTATAGACTTGGAGCGCGGTATTTACAAGATAACCCTGGTCCAAGGACAGCGCAAGCTATTTGATACCAGTGTCATACTCTCCCCACTCCTCCTCAGTAAAAATCGAAAGCCCAAACATGCCCTCCCCTCTGACAGCACCTTTCAATGTCAGTTATTTTACTTGCCTCTACTAAAACAGGATGACACACTTTGAAACAGGATAAAGACCTTTTCTTTCTATTTACTTCTGATATTGAAATAAATGAAATAAAATTATGATTTATTTACAATCACATATAAATATAAAAATTTAATATTCAAGTGAGCATGTATGTATAGTATACAACATGTGAAAACAAGTGCTAAGAATTTGCCTACAGCAAAACCGGTTACTTTTTAATTAGTTGAAAAAAAAACAACATTAAAAAACAATGAAACAAAAATCTTCACATTTTTGAAAACAATGCAATGTGTTCAAAGCAACAATTCTGCTATCACTTTCCTTAGAAACAATTCACATATCTATGTTCTCTTTCTCAAGTTCTGCACATGTACCTGTTGATTCAGTGGAAGTATGTGGAAGAGAGGCACATTGAACGAGAGAGATTGAGTGACTGAGTGTGCATGTATGTGTGTGGAGGGGCCTTGTTGGGAGTGCCACCCAGACATTAGCACTGTAAACAGTGTAGGCCTCCTTGCCTGTCGAGGCCCTTTGTTCCATCTGCACCACCATTGGTCAGGACTTAAATGGCAAACACTCAGGGGCTGCTAGCTCGCCTGACATGGTTTTGTTTTTGGCCTATTGAGGGGCAATGGAGAGCTTCTGTTTCTATGCCCGGGCACAATGTGTCTCAAAAGCAGCATGGCTGAAAAGAGAGGCCCCCACAAAGACTGTCCATTAGTGAAGGCACTGCATGCATGCATATACATGCACTCACATAAGCACAAGGGCACACAGACACACCGACACACACACATCATGACGCCTGGGCAAGGGTCAGGACAGGCAACCTTACCAAAGACAGAGCATGCACACATGTTAATGCACACACACACACACACACACACACACACACACACACACACACACACACAACACACACACACACACACACACACACACACACACACACACACACACACACACACACACACACACACACACACACACACACACACACACACACACCACTTCACCATACTACACTCTCTCCTCGCTCACATAAACACACAACCTCTGCTCCACTTCAACACAATGAGGTCTCGAACACACACAAACTCGCACGCATTCACACGACACACACATACACACACTCCTGCACCTTCAGGACAATACTTGGCATAGAAAAAAAGCAAAAACACACACAGAACCACACACTTCCACCACAAAGAGGTGGAAGACGAGGCGAGGTGTGAGAGAGGCCCCCATGCACCTGTAAGAAACACAGTCCACATTCAGAATCAATGGTCACAGAATAGATAGCTTTGAGTGTGAGAACCCGTATCCACACAAGGCCATAGTGATCACACACACCTTACATACAGCCCTCCTTTACTAACCAGGTTGTATGAGCTCTATAGAAGAATAAAGCAAAGCCACTAACACCATTGGCCCACGCTTTGTGCAAAACAAGGTATAACTGCAAAGTATCTAAAGGCATTATAAACTAGCAGCATGGTGAGGGAATGTTTAATTAATTGAAATCTTCCTTAAATGTCACCCCTGTTTATACATAACTACACTTGGTGCTATCATGCTTACAATGAGAACTAATGTTGCATGGTCTTCACAATGCCAGGGCTTATTGCCACTTATAAAAAGCATGAAGCAGATTTGATAACCGTAAAGCAACATAGTCATAGATAGATAGATCAATAGTATTGTCCCCAAGGTACAAATGTGTCTTAGGAAGGAGCTACATTATATTGCTTTAAACAAAAAACACAATCCATAAAAAAAAAAAAAAAAAGTTGGAAATTCGATATTGCCATTATAGCAGCTTTAAAAAACAGAAACTGTAAGTGTAAATGTGTTTGACCCAAAGTTTGTTTCGCACAACATGCTAGCTGAGAGCCACGCATTGGATGCAAATTATTGACATTTTTTACAATGATCATAGTAGACAAAAACATACAAACAAGCTATACTGTCTTGTTGAACATGGTGTGAAATAGACTGCAGGGTTTCCACACAGTTTTGGATTCTGCTGCAATGACATCTAAATCTAGGTGCTCTGTAAGAGGCTCAAATTAACTTTTTGGCATATAATAATAGATCTGCATGGCATGTGCAGAGCTACTTTTCACATGATGATCCCATGCATTGTAACACACACAGAGGAGGAGAAAGTGTGTGCGTGTTGGAGGGATGAAAGGAGGAAGAGAGGAGAGGAGTGGAGGAGAGGAGGTCAGGTGGGGGAGGAACAGGCCAGGGGTGGAGATAGCAGAGAGTGGGTGTTGAGGGCGGGGCAGGTCTGAAATAGATCACTTAAGGGAACAAAGTGTAATTAATGGGTCGCCTCAGATAAGAGGGCTCTGGTCCTATCTGAGAATGTGCTAATGGAGTTGACACACACTCAACAAGATCAGTGGACAACCCCTCTTTTGCTGTGCGTGTGTGTGCGTGTCTGTGAGTGTGTGCACAAATGTGCATGGGCGTGCACATGTGTGTTTTAAGGACACACAATGGATAAATAGTGGGAGGAGAAGACTGCTAAGGTGACAGGTTAACATAGTTTCCTCCATGATGAAGGTCTGCCATCCCGCAATCAGAGAAAACCCAGAAGGAAACACACACACAAGGTTCTTTCTGCTACACGACCATAACACACACACATATCTACGTGAGGAAGCTTCCCTTACTCACGTAGATGTCCTGTCTCACATGAAAACATGAGTGATGTTATTACACTTGGCGAGCCGGCACGCCTTCAGTCGTTGGGATGTGGTTGTTTACGGAGCATGGAGGAGGAGGAAGCTGCCCGGTCAAGAGAGGGTCAGACCTGAAGTGTTCTAAGAGAAGCAAATTGACACAAACCTCTCCTCAAACTTCCTGCTTGCGTGTGTCCCTGCGTCAGGGGAACCTGGCTGGAGCCAAGGGGCCTGTGTATGTGGATATGTGTGTATACATGTGTGTTGGTTAAATCTCTTGGGTTTGAGACTGGCTGGGGGAGGGTTAGAAGGAGCCCACGTGCGCTGGGACGGCGAGATGGCCTGTGATGGACAAGGCAAGACAAGGAGGATTTCCCCTGTTTGTCTGAGAGAGCGCAGCAGGCGCGTCACACACACAGCGAGAAGTCTGTCTCCGGGATGGATTTCATGTGTGCGTGTGGCATGAGGTAGGTCAGGCATCTGGTTGGTTTTGTGTGTGTGAGTTATTGTGTGTGTATGTGTTTGTGTGTGCGCTTCATACAGGGTCACAGATCCTGGGGCCATCTTCTTCAGTCTAGTTAAGTCAGAAAAGCCAAGGCCACATTGATATACTACATGACATAATAATATAGAGGCCGCTGTAAACACAAGACTTACACTTGTTAATAATCATTTATAAAACAGCACATATATTGTACTTCTTTATGGAAATGAACCATTTAATATCGTTACCATCACCTTGAAAAGTCAATAAATATCAAATGAAGTCAACGTAACAGTCCTTTAACACAAGGGTGAGACCTCAGCATTGGAAAGCTGTGCATTATGATGTTATGTGTGTCCTCTGCAGCCGGGAAGTGTGTTTTATATGTGTACGAGTGTGTGATTTAGCATCAGGGGGTTAAACGGAGAGGGACGAGACTCCGATCTGTCTGGACAAGGGGAGAACAGCTTCAAAGACTTAACATCAACCCCTCTCTCTTTCACACACACTCGCACACACACACACACACACACACACAAACACTGACGGACAGTCCATTGCTCCCAGCATATCTCTACTTTGTCCTTGGACTGTCTGAATACCACTGGAGGCGAGCAAGATTTGAGAGAGCAAGTGGGAACAAGAGAGAGGGAGACAGAGAGAGTGGAAGAAAGAGGAAAATGATAGAGGGAAGGAGAGGGAGAGAAAAGAGGCGCCCCTCAATGACATCTAAAGAGATAACTCACTCTCCAGAGCTTCTTTTCTCTTGCTATCACTTTCCCAGGCAGAGCTCCTTCCACATAAGGCCTCAAGTGTGAGTGTGTGTTAACTCTCTGTGTGTGCATGCGTGTGTATAAATGAGTGACAGTAGTGTATGTGGGAATACAGTGTACGTGAAGGTGAAATGGGCATAAGATTTTTGAATTTCAATGAGATGATCTAAAGAGCTATCAAGCCCAATGACGTGCATACTGAGCACAGCACATGGTATAGGCTGGCCAGAAAAAAAAAGAGGTATTCAACGATTTAGTGATTGTTGACAGAGATGACTGATAAACTAGTTTGCATGTAACGTTGTGTAAGTGTTTCATTATAAGTAGAAAGATGATTATACAAAATATATTTACAATGTATGTTTATAAATATATTCCCGTTAGAATCATGTGGCTGTGAATCTGCTCTGACGGCTGCTTAAGAAATGATGCACAGAGCACAACACAAACATCAGTTGGCTTGTCTCTTGATTGAAAGTTAACTTCAGGAAAACAAAGCTTCGGGCCAGCGGTGGGTCACGACAATGTTGAAAACACCCAAACAAAACAGCAGGAAAACACAAAGTGGCCCCGACGCTGCCACTGTTGTTGGAAATGCTCCCCTTTGTAGGCACAGTAAACTGTGGGGAAGAGTTAACCTTTTGATAAGCTGCTTCCAATCCCTGTATGCATTTTTCATTGAAATGTGAGAGTCAGAAAGACAATAATTATCTCCTCTCGCACCATGGAGAAACAAAAGGGTTGAAACCCCCAGTCTGGTCTCCATAAATGAACTAAGGTCTTAAAATGAAGCAGCGCTGATAAGCAGAGACAGAAACTGAGTTATGCTAATTTGAACCCAAAATAAAAGGACATTTACAATTTTCCCGGTTAAGCAAGATTATAAAGGCATTGACACTTGCGCATATATGCACTAGAACTGCAAGATGCATTAAGACTAAGACTGATAATAGCACTGCTTTAAATATTGAAGCTTTCGTATTTAACTCCAGCAGGATCATCTGACAAAAACATCTGGCAATGTTGCACATCCAAATATCTGCAAACGCATATTCCAGGTATTTTCTTCTGTAAACACTTATTCTACTATTTGACACCCGAACCCATTGTTTCAATTTTGATATCCTTAAGTTGAAAAGCCAAGGACCATAAAATAGATTTGCATTGTGTTTGTATCCAATACATTTTATTTTGGCCTTCCTGGATACATTTTAAACAAATGTGCACTTGTACCTGTAGTAATCACGTTAAACAATTATTATTGTGGGCTGAACACGGCCCAAATGTCCTTGCCCTGGATGACTTTCCAAGTCTTTACAAGAACAAACCTGTGCAAAAACGCACACAAAAGGTAGTGATCCCTGTTTTAGGAGAGGCCACGATCACCTCTGGAGTAGTCACAATTGACAGCCTCTGTGTCACGGACACACGTGTACACAGACAAACAGAAAAAAACAGAGCACCCCAACCGAGCTTAAGACCTTTATCTGACAGCATCAGCGAACACCAGATACACACACAGTGCTGCCCTGACCTTGCAGCCCTTCAAGACTAATCAAAATTGTAGCTGGGATCAGAGGTGTGGGTACAACGGGCAGAGAGTCATTCATTGTGTGCATTATGTGTGCGCTTTTTATGTTTGTGTGTGTATGTGTGTAGTTGGGTGGACGAGACGAGTCAGAGATTGAGGGAGGGGAGGTCATGGGAGGCACTCACCCACTCAATCCTCCACTATTGACTTGTGAGCACAGAGACGATGCCGAGCGGTCAACGGCAAATAGAATAAACTGATCAATAACCTCGCACTTGTCAGGAGGGACGGAGGCACCTTTAAAAAAACAACACAGCAACCCAACTTGAACTATGCAGGAGGGGGACATTGATCAAATCATGTACCCTGCCAGCCCTCTCATCCAGTTTTGTCCTCCATCCATGGTGTGTGTGGAACTCTAGTTCTCAATAACACTGTGGATAAGAGAAAGGGCGGCGAGAGGAGGAGTCATTCGATTTCAACAATGGAAAAGCCATAACCAAATAGCAAATTAAAACATAAAAAAGTGATAAAAGACACATTAGGCCAAAATGGTTCCTTTCCGGCCTTCAAAGAGTAAACAATTATAGCATGTGATTGGGTGTATGTTTATGTGGAGGTGTCTGCTTTCTGAGGCAGGTGATGGAGAAAAGTGAAAGAGAAAGGCACGAGGAATAAAATGACAGAAGGATCAGGAGAATGAGAGACAGGGGACGGAAACTGTGAGTTTGAGCAGCAAAATCACAAGTGCAGGAAGGAAGAAAGGAGAGGAGAAAAACTACCCTCTGTCATAATTTAAACGAGCCGTACTCTCCCAACGCTCTGTTTACAATGTATAATTTATGCCTCCCAGTTCAAACACAGCTTTATCTGCACTCAGCTGCTAAGTGATATGATTTCACTTTTTATAGCAGTCCCCCCTCCCGTCCAATCCACCACCACCCCCAGTCCCTCTGTAAAGCAGGCTGGTGTGATTCTGCACGCCTCATGCACTGACTTTCAACTGTACAGCCCCCGAGGGCTAAAGTAGCATATTAAACCCCTCCCTAACCCCATTCTCTTCCCTCCCTCAAGCAAAACCGCAGCCCTAGACACACACACTAAAGCACATGCGTTCTTGCGTGCGTGTGCACACACCCACAGTCATGCACATCCTATATGCTGCGAAAAGAGGGGGCTGCCTCATATTTTACAGCAGTTAAATTTTCTTTCTGTATTTATTGCTGTATTGGTGAGCGGTAATGTCCCATTTCACAGCAGCACACTCTGACCTATGATCAGAGCCTCTCTGATGACCCCATAGCGCTGACAGAGTTGCACTAATACACCACTTAGGTTACTCTGGTTTAATGGCACTTTTCATCTGCCCCCTCAACACTCACCCTGCAGAGCACCCACATACATTACGGATATATATAGATATCGTATTGAACATCATACTTGGGTGGGTGTGGGTGTTTGTGTGTGTTTGTGTGTGTGTGTGTGTGTGTGTGTGTGTGTGTGTGTGTGTGTGTGTGTGTGTGTGTGTGTGTGTGTGTGTGTGTGTGTGTGTGTGTGTGTGTGTGTGTGTGTGTGTGTGGGGGGGGTTAGCATTCTGGGTAACGTTTGGGATCCTGATACACAAAGCTGTTGTCAAGGGTTACACCCTATAATAAAGGCTTAATGGGTTTAAACAGTTTGTGATTGCAGGGTGGTGCAAGTGCCAGCTGAGGATAGACATGTTTTCATTTGATTTTCATTAGTAAATAGTGCCATTAGCCATTTTGACGAGTTACTTAGCATAGATCATGTTCATTTTGATTTTAATTGTACAAAGATAGCCTTCAGTTAACTAATGTTACTGATATAAACTATGTTAAACCTTCATGTTACAAATACATTCACCTGACTTCAGTATTACCGCTTTTTTTTCTTCTGTGAACCCTGGTCCTCTTTTTCCCACCATTTCGACTATGCATCATTCTGCTCCCTTCTCCCTTCCTCCAGCAACCCTCTTGTTACTTATTCTCTGCCATCTCCTCCCCTCTTCTTTCTCAGCTATCTGCCTACATAGTGTTTGTGCTAGCAGAGAATTCCCTCCTCGTCTCTGGGGGGAACTGCGTTTTTCTCTGCTCCATCGTCTCTAGTTCTTCTCTTGTATGTTTTCCACGCTGGCAAAGCTTCGTCTTCCTGCATGCAGCAGGGAGTGTGCTCCGTCTGCGGCTGTCCCATAAGGGATCCTTCAGTGTGATGTTACAATCTCCCCATCCAGAGGGATCTCTCCCTGTCTTCCTCTCTGGCTGCTCTTTTCTCTAGTTCCTTTTCAAGATGTTCATGCCCTTATTTTTTCTGCTGTCTCTTTCTGCTTTATCCTCTTCTCCCTCTCTTACTTTATTAATCTGTTTATCTGACTCTATCCCTCTGACACTTTCTCACTCTTTAGCACCACCAACAATCACACTCAGAATTACTCATTTTTACTTTTCTGATCTTCTGTATGTTTCGCAGCGGATAGAGTCTAGTTCAGAAGAGCAAACTCTACATGATTCGCGTAACAAAATGATGAAGAGATTTTAAATTCAAATTCACATTTATTAGAGATCTGCAATGGAAGGAATGCATTGTCTGTTCTATAATCCCCCTGTTAGTCTTTTAAGGCACCTTTAAATATTACATTTGGCTGTCTCAAGACTCAACAAGGCCTTTTTCTTTGGGCACACTGAATTAAGCATCAGCCTTCAGTCTACAGGGATGTGTCTGTATATGTGCTGCGGTCCAAGTGGCCATTCAACCTTCCAGGGATCCCCACCATATGGCTACTGGCTGTCCCACTCCGGTGTCAAAGGATAACTTGACCGCACACTCAAGAAATATGACATGCACTGCTAATGTTCATATGTGCAGCACAAAGGCTCCTATTCACAGAAACTCTCCAACAAACTGATGGGTCTTGCTTGTATTCATATCACAGGGAGTGTTAGGAAGTGAGTCTAAAATGTTGCATCTGAGATAAAGAAAATTAGCAGCCAACAATTCCTCCCAAATAGAACCACTAACAGGAAATGAGGCAAACCATTATACATCTCCCATTTTTCCCTTTAAACTGTGGGTTTTTCCCCGGAAGTCTTTCCTTGAACGATGTGAGGGTCTAAGGACAGAGGGTGTCGTTTTCTCATACTGATATTCTTCACAAACTGTGCTGTTCTATTTGCTGTAAAGTGTCTTTACTTTAGGGTATTTTTTTTATTATATGTACAGCACTTTGGCGCGACCAAAAATAGTTTAAAAATGTGCTATGTAAATAAAACTTGATTTGATGGCACACTACACAATTCTGCAGTGCATTGAAGTTCAGAGGAAATAACTGAGATGCATATAAGCATGACTTCTTAAACTCCAGCTAAACAGAATTTCCCTTTTTGAAATTCTCGTGTTAATGATATGCATATACTGTATGTATTGTAAGAAATAGAAAACCTTTCTTTGTGTGTGTGTGTGTGTGTGTGTGTGTGTGTGTGTGTGTGTGTGTGTGTGTGTGTGTGTGTGTGTGTGTGTGTGTGTGTCTAAGGCCCTTATTACCCATATCTCCAAGTCAGCAAGCATGTCATAATTTGGAAATTTGGAACTCAAAAGTGAAAGCCGCAGATGGGAACACAGCTTGGATAAGCTACTCACATAATGATGCCAATACATACATATACAGATAAATACTGTATGGACTGAAGGGATTTATAAAGATGTAAACAGGGTTTTAAAGGTTGAGGAAAATCTTTCGTTTGTAGAAATGCAGAGCAATACCCTGACTAGAAAAAACGAGGTGCTATGTGGGTGAGATTCCCTTGACCTGCCATCTATGGACAAGGTCTCTGGTTAATGAAGTTTCTTGTACATCTAACTGCATGGCTATTATGTTTGCAGTGCTCTTTGGAGATTAACACGGAGGCCTCTAAATCCACCTCACAATTTCATTTCATTCAACAAGATTTATTTTCTCTTTTCTAAAGGTTCATATCAGCAATGTGATATGGGGGCGGGGGACCGTTGTATGTGCTTGTGCGTGCACATGAGCATGTGTATCTCTGTTCTTTTCAGCGTGCATTTTGTGACTTGTCTGTGCTAAAGTGATAGATACAGAGACTGAAGGCGAGAGAGTAAGGTCTTTTCAGTGTGCATTCTGGCATGTCTATGTGGAAGAGAGAGGTGTTAAACTGGAACACAACGAATGGGATTCGGGTTAAAGCTAATTCGCCTCTCTAAATATTGCTTTTGGCTTAGGATGACACATTTGTCCAAGGTGTTCTCACATGGCCGGAGATGAGCTGGGACACAAAATGTCAGAATCTGAAGCCAGTGTGATCAAGAGCAATCACAAGGTGAAGAGCAAGCTGACTGTCTGTCGGCACAAAAGCAGATTTTGACACGTCTAGGTAACACAATCCCTCAGTGTAAATGATGAGCGCAGAGGGCATACAGTATTAGTATGTTGAATACACACACTGTTGCTAGGCATATGCAGACAAACATACATTCACACACACATATTCATGCACACATGCACGCACATGTCTAATGAAAGATTGGTACAGCATGTTTGTTTGGGTGGAACTTGAACCCGTCTGTGTCCCAGGGCCATAGACAAGCAGGTGTTAATGCACGTGCACACACACAGACACACACACACACATTCAGAAAGTAAGAACACCTGGACACCTGGGCTGCACAGCGCTGTCAGACACACAGGAGCTGTCACACACTCCAGGATGAAAGTGACCCTAGAGCTGAGAGGGGCACACCTGTGCCACGGGAGGCCCCCTGTCTGTCGAGGACCCTCTCATAAAAACACTCTGTCACGGTGACAAAGTTGTGGGCGTTTAATTGGCACTTAAACTCACTCACTGCTAATAAGGGTACTAAATACCATCTCTCAGAGACACCTAAACAAAAAGAAACAAAAGAGGCCGAAGAGCCAAACAGGGTAACAGTAATTTAGAGAAAGTAAATATAGCATTGTGTTCTAAATGAAGATTGCTGCGAATGTTATATTTGTGTGCAATAACTAGTTGTCTGGCAACCTAAAAAGTTGAAGGCTGGTGGTTACAGCTTTGGTAATACTGTTTAAGTCTGTGTGTCTTCGCAGGGCGGTACAGTGAGCAGCTTTGCACTTTCCGCTGCTATGAGCAATCATCAAAGCCAGTCACACGCATGGGAGCCGAGGTTCCAGGGTTTTCTTGCTCGGTCGCCTGGCTCAGGGCAGAGTGTGTGCGTGAGTGTTTCAATGGATCAGGGCGTTGTTTGATCATAGCCTGGTATTGTTCGGTCCAGCCATTAAAGGGCACTTTTACCTGTGTGCCGAAATGAACAATGATGAGAGAGCAAAGAATGATGGAGAGGGACAAACTGGCAGAGACGCAGACAGACACAAAATGAGGGAGATACGCTTAGTCAAAGAGACATAGTCAGACAGGCAGAGATATATTTAGGGAATTTGACACACAGCCAAAACAAGAGACACAAAAACAATGCAACAGCATAATGGTGAAGCTACAAACCCAGGCTGGGCAGTCCAGATAGATGGGGCAGGGGGAAAGGACAAGGGAGGGCAGTGGGCTTGTGGGTCCTGTCCTGCCCTCGACCTGCGAATGCTGGCACACCCTGTCCTGCTGCTGGCTAAATAAAGAGCCCCAGGGTGGGCCGGGCCGGGCGGCAGGAGAAAGAGACACAGAGTCGGCATTACCCAGCTAATCTCATTAGGGAGGCAGCCCTGCCAAGCTGCCAAGGGTCAGCCAGAGTGCCACGTCACTCATCTCACCTTTGGCACTCCCTGCGAACTGCAGACAGGTTTGGGCTGAGACCTTTGACCAGCCGGGGTGGTGGTAGACGAGGTTGGGTTGGTGATAAAGATGGTCAGCAGGCAGTTTCGCAAAGAAAAGAGGGTTCAACTAGATCCGCTCAGAGTTTTTAGTCAGTGAGGCTTAGATACCAAGAAGTGCCGGCATGTAGCACTTTCAGATAGAGGTAAAGAAACGGGGTGGAAACCAGAAAGTGGATGAGAGAAAAAAACAAGAATGCAACAAACGCAATGAAACAGACAACGAGGAAAAAACAGAGGGAGAGGGAGGAAGAGATAACCTGAGTAAAATCAAAAAAGGTTAAGAGATGGAGAAAGAGGTAGAGAGGATGGGTGAGCAGCTTCCTTCTCTGCAGCTTGGTTTAATATATTTACAGCGGATTGCATCAGTTCGCTGCAGTTAAAAGGGCCATCGCCATCCAACAGGGTCATCTAAAGTGCGTTGTTCCTCTCATAAAGGGGATGTCTGTCACTGGGATCACACACACCGTCAAATCTCTCCAGAGCAAAATATGAGTAGCCAACAGAGTGTCATAAACCCTTGCCAGTTCTTGCAGACCCCTCCTCTTACATTTCTCTGTGAACACAGTTGAGAGCTGATATGATGACACCCCTAGCTCAAACTCCCTGTGCTGGGTTGACATTCAGAGACACGGGCAAAGGTAGGGGTTAACAGCCATGAAGCACCTCAGTCCTGTCAGCACCTTGGCTGCACGCTGCTCCCAGACAGGGTCAGGCATGCATTACCTGTGCACAGTGCACAGCATGCCCGACATCACCAGGACTGCCTATTGAGGACACAGCACCATGGCCATCATCAATGTACCAGAATAACTCCACAGAAAAAAATCTACTCAACATCTGACATTTCATCATTAAATGAACAATCTGAAATACATTCATAGATCAAGCTCTACCATTTATCTCTATGAAAAAGTAAATACACTGTACATGGCCAACATACTATATGCACATTTCAGTTGTTGTGAACAAATATTTATTTAGCAAATGAAATCCTCTTAAAACATCTAAGCTCATAACATTTGAAATATTAAGCACCAAGTTCTGGTTTTATAGAGAGAAGAAATATACACTTTCACTCCCTTTCAGTGTACATTCCCTGACCAACAGCTTTACCCTGAACCTCTCATGGCCCCTTAAGGTCAGCAAAAAATAGCAAAAGAATAAGCAGGGCATTAAGGCCAGAATAGCATAACCAGTAGCACACATTACCATGGATTGAGCTCAGTGGTTTAAAACCCCAATCTCATTATTGTAACTCCTAACTCAGAGGAAATACACTGGCTGGAAAGGGTTGTTAGGAGAACGTAAGCCAAGAGCAACATGGAAAGCAGATCTTGTTGAGTCTTAAGCTGCTGGTTTGTGTCTGTGATGACTAAAACTGAGACTTAAAGTTTCAGGCTATGGCTTCCATCATTAGCCACCAGTCAGTGCCAGTTGACATAGTGGTTTTAAAAACGAAGTGAAATATTGAAATGAACCCAATCGCTTTTTCTGCTTGGGGGATACATGTTCAGATCTACCCTAGTTGGCCCAGCTGTGTAACATTCATGATGGCTGGGTGGCTCATGTAGGTGACTACCATCATAGTTGCTTCAATGACAGCGTGCATCACTTTGACTGGCTGCCTAGGCGGGTGGCTGGTTGGTGTGCTGGCTGCTGTCTGGATAATAGCAGACAGTTTATGTTATTGTTGAGCTCTACTCGACACCCTGAGTGTGTTTAGACATGCCCTGTAAACTGTGCATAAGAGCATCCACTGCATTTCAAGGCCCCCATCCAAAATCCTCCTAAAATAGGCAGAGATGGAGTCTGGGTAAAGGGGGAGCCAGCAAAGTAGTGAGGGAAGGGCGCAGTGGGAAAGGTTGAGAGTTCACAGCTGAGTTCAGGCGGGCCATGCACTGCTTTGGGCCCCCGGCCAAGGCTGAGATTGGGATAAGCTCCTGATGGTTCCACTGTGAAATGGGATCAGAGGAGGGACAGAGGGAGGGATGGAAGGATGGAGGGAGGGCTTAGGGGGGGGGTAACTGTATGAATAGGCTAGAGTTGGCGTAGAGATTTGAAATTGTTTAACAAGCTGGTGTTGGAATATGCTGCCGGGAGCGGAGCTGACTAAATTGCAGCTGTACAAGGAGGGGACATGCTCGGAGGAATTCCTCTTCATTCTATAATGTATGAAGAATATTGCTGGAATATTGCGATTTGATTAGATTCCTAAAGAACCATATGACCTATGCCATAGGGAAATTATCTTCAAAGCATCAAAGAGAGGAGCAAAAATGAATCCATTTGGACAAACCATATGATGAGACACTCCTTTCTGTTGTATAATTGATGAAAAAGAAGGATTGCACAGTCACATGCAGAATGACCGGGTAGTTGAGGTAAACATTGAAAGTAAAAGTTTCAGTGTAGTAAGCCAAAGTGCCTAAGGGCCTATTTCACTGCAGGTGCCAGAGTTTCCAAACTAAAAGCTGATCAAGCTAACCTTACTGTTACCTCAGTGTAAATGCCCTACAGTTGACTAAGAGTGGGTGT
This sequence comes from Notothenia coriiceps, assembly GCF_000735185.1. NCBI lineage: Eukaryota > Metazoa > Chordata > Actinopteri > Perciformes > Nototheniidae > Notothenia > Notothenia coriiceps. The sequence continues at coordinate 40,088 of NW_011359629.1, forward strand.
GCCTTTATCCTCTCAGCAGGGGAGAATAAGAAGCAGGGGAAGAGGGAGGAGGATAAAGAAGAAGTCTTTAGGAAGGCAGGGCTCTCCTGACTAATTTGGGAGGGGTGAACAGTACAGAGTTCAGATGTGTGCCAGGGAACGATTTGCAAAAAAAGCACTTGCACCACTTCAGCAAATATTAACAATATTTCAAAGCAGATGCCATAGCTGGGCTACACATAGGCTTTTTCATCAGCCTCTTAGCAACGGCCACTTTTAGAGACATGGTATGAACAAAAACCATCACAATGATTGAAAATATGCTTTCTCATTCCACAATACCAGATAAAAACTATAAAATGTACTGACAATTCTCAAGTTATGATTATTAGATTAGATGAAATGCGGAAAAATGACAAGACATTATATTTTTATAACCTCAACATAGATTTAGACACATGTTCTCATTCCCTTTTTTAATGTATGTGTCCATGAAGAGAGCAGTGCTTGTGACAATGTGTGGATGAACATTATGTGTATGTTTCAATGCATCTGTGCGCGTCTACATTATGGAAACTCATTACCAGGAAAATCAATGCATGACATTGGTTTACAGCGGATGGCTTCTCATCAACCTAAGACCTCATTCCATCCACTCTAATTTCAGGATAAGCATAGACACCACAACATGTGAACACAGGAAAAACACACAAATCAATACTGAAGGCACAACCGCCCTTATGAGCATGATCAAACACAGCTGGAAATGTGTCAAAGCTTTATGTGTATGTGTCTGTGAGTGTGTTTGTGATGGAGAGATGTAAGCAACAACTTGTGTTTATAAACTTGCACACAGCAGCATGTGCATTGGCTTGTATGTAAGCATGTTTTAGTGATTGTGTATTTATCTAAGCATGCATATTCATGTTGTGCTTGTGGGTGAATCTTAGTGTGTGGAAGTGAGCCTGTGTGTTTGCAGGCAGGCGTGTCTGATGGAGATATCAGAGCCAGGGCAGGATCGGAATGCTGAGGAGGAGTGGGGGGCTCAACAGGCAGAAAAGAGGATGCACACACACACACACACACACACACACACACACACACACACACACACACACACACACACACACACACACACACACACACACACACACACACACACACACACACACACACACACACGGCCTCTGCTCCTACTGTATGTGTGGCACGCAGCATGCTTTAAAGCTAAAACTACGAGGCACAACACTGCCTGCCTGGGGAATTCTCTACCTCTACATCACTCTCTCCTCCTTTGCACATCCCTCTCTGCCTCACTTCACCGCTCCCTAACCCTCTTTTTTAACTCTGACTCTACAGAAACCCTGAAAGAACTTTTGCGCTTGCAGAGCCTTCCCACAAAAGCAACTCCCTCTCTCCAACTCTCTTTCCCTCTCATCGCCAAAGAGCAGAAGAGACGGCAACCCCATGCTCAAAAGTGATCAATTTTTAATTTCTCACCACTTTCTCATGTTGTGTCAGAGAGAGATGTCAGCAAACAGGAGCCCTGGGGAGGGTAGAGGGAGGAGGAAGAGGGAGTGTTAGCAGATGAGGGAAGAGCAGGTGAGGAGAAGGAAGAAGAGCAGCTTCTGTGTGATAGGAGGAAGGGAAATAATTGAGAGTGCTGAAAAAGCATAGCAACGTTAACAAACAGAGTGTGAAAATAAAATAGATTTCTACATTATCACTGCTTGGTTGCAAGAATGCATTATGCCTTTTATATGTGATCACTATCAAGCTCATTTCATGTCAAATTGTGTATGAATGTCTTTATGTTTCCTCTATTAATTCCGTAGCCATTCAACATTTTGTCACAGCAGTATGTTTGTGCTGAAAGCTGGTTGAGCTAACTTGCTTGCTGTTTGGCTATCCTGGTGATATGGGCGGTGAAAATGAGCAGAAAATCTAACTGTTCCATATCAAGGAATATTTTTACTGCTGCTAATGTGACTTAAATACCTTGTTCCACAGCTGAGTGGGCTAGCACCTGCTGCAAGCTGAAGCTAGCCTATTACAGCTCAGTACAGAGCTGTCGCTAATTTTCTGATTCAATTAGCATGCCTCAGAGCTTTCCAGTCTAATTGCAAACTACTTCACAGTTACCTCTCTGATTAATCACTGCCCATCTGCGAGCCATTGCATGCAGAACTTGGTGGAACAAATGTGTGTATTCTCAAATATAAGCTGCACCGCCCTGAAGCTGTTGAATATGCTTCTATGCCCAATGGACACCGAGTGGCCCTTATAACTCAAATGCCGTGGTCCCATACAACAATGCATTATGCAAGACCTTGTTACAATGACCTAAAAATGTTACTTCAATGTTTTTTTTACACTGAAAGTAACCATTGTACCACTAGCCCCTGCTGCTCATAACATTGAGTAGACAGGTGATTGAAGTGGGGAAACGAAAACTTGAACAACACAAACACAATGAAATCTTTCTAACGCACTGATCCACCAGACCTACCTTTAACTCTGGACTAACACACCACTAACAAAATAGGTCTTTAAAGCCTCCGAGCAAATCAATAATGCATCTCATTAGCCCACCGTTAGCTTAACCCTAAAGATTTTGATATCGAACAAAGACAAATAATTTTGCCCTCACTGAGGATAGCCTTTGGTAATTGAAACAAAAACATCATGAAGAAAATACCTAGCAGCTGTGCAATATCAAAAAATGCTGCTCAAAATTAAATGAAGTAATATACAATAGTTATATTGTACACAAAGGCAAAAGGTGGCTCAATCAAAAATAAATATGTGCAACTGTTTTAGCTGTAATAACTGAATAATGATATATAATTATACCTATCCAAAGATAATATTAAACTCGAACTGCTGTAAATCTGTATTTGTTTGATTTAAAATGCATTTGTTAAACACATATTTGACCATGTCCTGAGCCAAACATTGAAGCTGTACATCTGCAGCCCTGCTAACCCTAAGGCGTTCTTAGTTGATAAAATTGACCGACTTATTTTTTCCTTACCTCCCCTGACTGAAGGACCCAGTACGTAGTCTAGACCTGGAGGTCACAACCCTCTAGGAGACCCACCAGGATACCCATCACCTCTCCAACCAAACCAGATCAATAGCTCTGTGTTGTCTGGGCTGTCGGCCAGTGTTTACTTGTGTTGACCTCTGGAGCTCATGAAGAGCAGCGTAGGACAGATGACAGCAGAAAAAGAGCAAAGCACCATGGCAGAAGAGAAGATGAGGGCAGACAGTGGACAAGCGGCAGGGAGAAGGGCAGGGACACTACTATCAAAAAAGAAAGAACGGGGTCAAAAGGAGGAAAGAGAAGTGTAGAAAGAACAAGAGAAAAAAAGGAATAATGAGTGTTCAACAGAAAGCAGGTACACCAACATCAAAGAGAAAGGAGTGGAGCTGAGGTGAGTGGAGAGCTTTGACAAGAGAGAGAAAGAGAGCAGAAAGAAAGAAGTGTAACTTGGGTCAGATGTAAGACAGAGGTATCTAAGGTTATCACATCAGTCAGTCAGAGACTTCCAGCTATCATAGGCAGGGAGCATTGTTCTCAATCCCACACAATCCTCTTCTCTGTTTTACAACCCAGCCCTATTGACAAATCTAAAACCAAGGTCACAGCAGTGTTTACACAGCCTTTAGCCCAAATTACATCATCCAAACTCTGGCCCGCTGAATGCAACACACTGTCACTGAGAGTAAATTACCTGGCAGGCTGCCGCCCCACTAAAAGAGGAGAAACAGAGACAACGAGGGGGGGTGAAGTCAGATAAAGAAAGACATCTGATAAAAAAATAAAAAAAATAAAAAATGGGAGAAGAGATTGGCATGTACAAATGTATTGGGGTGTTCAATTTTGCCTTCTACACAACACAATTGCACAACATTATTGTCCTTTTGTAAGTGGCAGCGTTGTCCCCTTATGAGTCTACACACTAAACAACAAAAGAGCATAATGCATATTGTTGCTTGCTCCCAATAATGATGCATAACCCAGTGGCTGCACAGGAATATAATACCAATATGTCAGGTCTCTGATTTGGCCACAATTTGCATGGTTATAATAGCTTATCGACTGGCTCAAGGTTGAGCAGGGCCAGGCGGCTTCACTGTAATGACTGGCCGTGTGCCTCCGACAGTTTATTTCAAGCTTCTGTGGCTCAGTCACCCGGCTCCCTATCTCGTCAATACGCAATCTTGATCCCGCTATCTGCATCCTGACAAAGTCGGCCACAAACCACGTCCCGAAACCCCCCTCTGCAAAACCTCACCTCCACCTCCTCAATCCACAACAGCAAAGTGTTATTTTCTTTTTTCTTTTTAAATTATTCTTGTATCATACCAGCATTTCCCATAGAGATCAATACAGGTGCAATTAATTAAGGCTCCCAAAATCTGCTTGTCCGCAAGCATTTGCCCGTATAACAGCTATCGACTCTTCCGGGTTTGGCCCGGTGCCCACCTTCTCCAATGTATGTGCAGCACCACAACAGGCCAGATCCTGAATCAGAAACACACTTTTTGAAATCAAAATTATGGATTTTGTTTGAACAAGAAAAAATGCAAGGACCACATTACCACCAAAAAGTAAGCATTTGTATTAAGGATTCTATTATTTAAAGTGATCCACAACCTATTTTGTCTCAAATGACATTTAAAAAAATATACAGGGAAATGACCTAAATCAAAAGTTCAGTCATTGCTTTGGTATCATTTGAACAAATGACAATGTTTCCAGAAATACATGTAGTAAATCAATCAGTTGTCCAAGAGAAAATGCCTTAAAACCTTATATTTAAAATTACACAAAAAAATTATGTTGCAGCACTTGCAGAAATTATGTAAAACTTTACATTATATTTTAGTTTGAAGTCTGAAATTACATAATATAAACATCTCAAATAAATGTATCTGAGATTGGAAAATTAAAAAGGTTCTGAGAAATAATGAAAAGTAAAGATAAGGTTGTTGTTAGACAAAGGATAGACTTGGATACATGCCTAAGAAAGATGGAAAGGATGGAGATGGATAGCAGTAAAGGCATCAGGAAAAGGACAGACGTTTTTCTTAAAGAGTATGAGTTTGTCACTGGAAGTCCTTTCCTTCCCAACAGACGTACAACACTTGACAGTGTTATTGCTACAACAGTAACATTCTCTTAGCCAGTGTCAAGGGCACCACCTTGAGAGAAAGTCCTCAAGTGTATGGGGAAAAAAGGTTAAACAAGAAGAGAAACCCTGTGACCTCTGATCTTCCACTTCAAGGCCTGTGATCGTAGCTCTTCATAAACGGATAGCCTCTTCCCTAACCTGTTCAAAACTTCCCTGCCCAGAACTTGTGCTGCGTTGGACAATCAAACCATGTTTCCTGCAATAATTAAATCCTGTTGAATAATTTTAAAGAGCAAAACCAAGATTTATTATTGCTCATTAATGTTTTGCAACCTTGAATTAAAAATATAAAGTGTTGGATTTTCAAAATAAAATGGACTACAGACATAAGGATTTGTGTCTGTGATCTGCCTTTTTACATACTTACTAACGTATATCCTCATTGATTATCTATTTAAAACATTTAGTTTACAAATGGCATCTAACAATATCTTAAAAGGAAAATCCCAATTACCACTCACATGAAAGCACAAACAAATCTTTCCTTTTGTTGAACGCAATTTTTCAGATACTAGACGGCAACAAATTAACGAGACAAATCCCACCTGTAGTTTTTTTTGAACTTCAGAAATGTAATTGGTTTTGATCAAGAGGGGATTGATAGGTTGCACTGTATTAAAAAAAAAAACACAAAGCCTCAAAAGTGTCCCACTGGTTGTATGATCAGAAACCTATCCCATTGCTTTGACAAATCAATTTCGAAACATCTCTGTTTTGGCTGTTATGAAGCCATTTTCAGAATACAAAGGAGTAGGAGGGGAGTGAGAGGGAGAAGAAAGGGATAAATCAAAAGGGGTGGTGGAAACAGGAAAGCAGTGGTCCTCGGTCGAGAGGTCACAGAGAAGGCAGTGCGGCCATGCCCACTGTGGGCACTCAGTTGGAACTAAATGTGGACGCCGAGACGCCAAGTGTTGGAGCGCTGCCAAGGACCTCTCCCCCCGCTGCGCTTTCTCTCTCTCTTTTTGCCCGAGACTCAACAATGAGTGGTAACTCACTGCCTCCCGCCCAACTAACCCCCCTCCACCTGCCCCCAACTCCCCCACACGATATCCCCCTTCCCCTTTTTGCACTCATTCAGTCGTTGAGCTTAACATGTTCATTACAGCCAGTGCAGAGACAGAGGAAAATCACTGAAGCAAGGGATAGTGAAGGACGGAGGGGTGAGCTTTAGAACTCTATAGGGATGTTACCCAAAATATCAAACTCATTTTCAGTTCAACCCCCCTCAAGGGGATTGGGTTGTTATGGCCTTGTGTGTGTGTTTGTGCGGGACCACCCTCTCTGTGATGTGTGGGAGAGACAATGGGGCCAGTGAGCTAGTCCAAACAGCTGTGAGTGTGCTGGGTGTCATACCGCCTCCACATACGCATGCACACATTACATATACACACACTCACCATCTGTGAACACCAACACATGACGGAGCAAATAGGATTACAGTATGGAGGAAGACAAGGAGGATGATCCAAACCTCATAATATCATTTCCAAGAAGGGACAGGGATAGGGCAGGGCATGGAGCGGGCAGTCGGGGGGGCTTGAGTGAGAGGTTTACCAGGGGGATGGGGCTTGGGCTTAGCTGGTCAGAGGTCAGGCCTACAGTGCAGCGATCTAATGGCTGTCTGTTTTGCGCACCACAGCTTAGCTCATGTTTTCTAAAAACAAGATACAGAAACTAGGCCAGAATTCAAGAGATGAAAAGCAACACAAATAGCACTCAGGATAAATGAAATGCACCAAAGTTCACAAGGTTCAAACCTTGTTGCAGTAGAACCGTTTTTTATCTTAACTCCTTCGAAACAAAAGTTATTCAGAGTTAAGTCTTTGATACATAAGAACAGATAAATCCCTGAGTAGAATTTATAAAATGTATATATTAGGTTTCATTTTGAGATTAACTAAAGGCTGTGTTTATGTGTTGTTAGTGGAAGGTTGGCAAGTTTTTAGCTCCTGCTGTGTGAAGGTTACAGGTCAACATCCAACATAAACCTCATGACATGGTCAAATAACAAGAACTGAGTGTCAGCTACGATTAGAGCCTTGGGTTAAATCCTTGATCATTCGAAAGCAACATTTTCATATCACTTTATTATCATATGATTTGTCAACTAATATTCAATGTATTAAAAGAGATTAGGGTTGCATTAGAGGATTATAGATATTTTAAGGAACCAGGAATTAATGCACATTGACCCTCACACCCATCCATACACACACACATATGCTATGCAGAACATAAACACCAAGCTTGCCACATATCAAAGAGATTATATTGTGATTTAAAGAATTGTAGTACATAACAAACAATTTATATCTAATCTATCCATACATGCATTTATTTTAACTGTTGGATTGGTTCAAAAAGGTTGATCCTGGGGCCAGAGCAGGGCAGGAATGCCACGCATGGGTTTAAGCTGTGAGGTAACATCTATGTCAAAAACCTCATCGTGTGTAAGACTAAATCTCTGAGTTGGGTCCGGTTGGGCAGGCCTTGAGTCGGAATTACTGAGCCAATCTAATATGAATACATCCAGCGTGGTCCACAGGAGCCAGCCTGACATGTGACTGGCTGCAACACCTTAAGGTCAGAGGTCAATACAGATTTCAGCAAATCTGAGCAGGCACTGCATAAGCTTCAATTCAGGGAGGGGAGGGGGCATGGCTTGGCCTCCAACCCTTACTCGCTAAGACCCTTGAAGTTTTGTACCCTGACCTAGACTTGACTCCTTCATCTGGGATGTTAGCTATACTAATTACTGCCTGATAGCCGCCTGGTGCCAAACGCAATTCACTTCCCCACGATTCTCCTCGACTCCGCTCCAACAGTCGGTGCCAACCTTGCTTAGCGTTCATGAAGTGTTGCAGACAAAAAGTGCGAGCCCCCACCTTTCTTCTGCTCTGGCAATCTACCTCTTTTGTTTAGGGTTTTGTTATCAGGCCACATGTTGTTCAGAGGGCAGGGTTGGGGGCAAAGGGTAGCTGCACTATGTAACATCAGAAGGTCGGCTGGCATGCGCTCTGAAAGAAAAAAAGCATTTCATAAGCCAAACAAAAGGGGATTAAAATGGCGCCAAAGATGGATTTGGAATAAGCACCTCCGAATACTGACCCCACCCTTTTGCATCTCAGACTGTCTCCTCTATAGCTGAAGATGCTCTAAGAGTATGAACAAGGACAGAGCCACACCGTGGTCAGGTGACCTCAGCTCAAGGGTGGGGAAGGGTGACTTTCCCTCAGAGTAAGAAGGTCCAATTTATTTCTAATAAGCCCTTAGGCATAGAGGTCCAACCTTGTGGCGCCCTCCACTCCCTGATCTGCATGTCAAGCACTTAGCCTTAGACCCTCTTCTGTGCCCTGTGGGCCGTCTAGTCATATCTGGGAAGCCTAAGCAGGCCCAAATCAATGTGGGTTTGTCTGTGATTATCAGTAAGTGGGTGTATATGTGTGTGTGCATTCGCTTTCGTGGGTGTATCACTAAGTGTGTCTACATGTGTAGGGCTATCTCTGAGCATGTCCGTGTGCGTTTGAATCTGTGAGCATGCATTTAGTTTGTATGTGTGTGTATGCGGACAAGTGGCCTGTCTATGTTGATTAGATAGGAGGTGAGCCTTGCAGTAGGGGGACATACTGACTGACCAGCACACAGATGCATTGGCAGGGGGGGGGGGCAGGAGTGGTGTTTTTCCACTGGCTTTGTAGTTTAGCCCTGAGAGGCTCACAGAGGTGATAACCAGTGTGTCTCTAGGTCACCCAGATAACGCGCCTGTACACACAGCATTCTTCTTCTTGAGGATATACACACAAGTGTAGGTAAAGGCAGGATTGCAGGCACACATATTTACGCAAGTATAAAGACTGAGATTACAAAACCACATCTCTCAACATGACTTTTCAAAGTTGGCATAGTAAGTGGGCCTTAGAGGAATTAACCCAAATGTCAGTGTTGAGGGATGGTCAAAAGGTGACTCAAAAGATATAAACAGAAATGATATGACAATTATAGTGGACACAAGTTTGAATCCACTAACTCGTGATATAGGCAGAATATGCTCCTCATGTAAGAATATTCCAAAGGGGATGAACTGTCAGTTGTCACTCACATGAAGAAAACAGTTTAAAAAGTGAGACTTGTGTTTACAATGTTTACAGAGCGATTGGTTTGGTGGTAAGACAAACCCTCTAAGTTGCACACAGAGGAAAACAAACTACCTTGCACTTTATGACACAATTGTTGGTCTGTTGCTTCAACAGCGCCAGACCATTTTTGGAGGTGAGAAGTTAGCTAACTCGCAAGTCAAAGGTCACCTAGTGCTGCCCAGAGCAGTGACAGGCCAGCGATGGTCAGAGGATGTTGGCGGGTAAACAAGAGAAGCAGGAAAGAGGGTTGGGGATTAGGAGCTATAGCATCAGTGAGGGATCAGCCAGGCTATCTCATTACTCTCAGGCACAATAAGCACAACAACTTCCCAAACACTTTATAATTGCAGCTTCCTATGCCACAAACAACTTGTGTTTATTACCCCTTTCTTCTCCTTGGTGCTATCACAGCAGAGAAAAAATAATCATCCTCTAATTGCCACATTTCTCTAATACTAGCAAACATCGTTTTCACACATGGTTTGTCTCCTGTCCTAGAGATGGCTGGTTAATAAAGTTTTTATCTGTCAACATGGAGCATGAGGAAGGATCCAAGGTCAATACTGCATACTCAAAACCCGGCTGATCGTGGAATCTACCATCACTTTTGTTTACATAATTATATAAATAAGGTGTGTATTTCTTTCCTCAGTAAAAAAAATAATAAAGAAATAAACATTATGATTTGAGGCTTATTATGATTCAAGGACTTTCAAGGGTATTTTTCCTTTCATTTTCTAATAATCTCCTTGGCAATTATCTGCATTCCAAACGTTCTCACAGATTCCTTGTTTGTTGTTTTTTTATTTATTTAATAGCAATCATATTAAAAGTGCATTTAATTATAACCTAATTGTGCGCAAGAGATGGGGTGAAAGTACTGCCACAATGTATCAAAAAGGTTTGGCCGAACAGGAGTGGTGGGTTTAAATTCAAGAAAGGAATATCTGAGCGATTTTCTCTCCCCCACTTACAATGTGTACACAATGACATATTAAATTGACAGCGTTAGCAGATGTTGGATCTCAGCATTAGTTATTCAATTCAGTAGCTGGGTGTTCTGTGTGTGTGTGTGTGTGTGTGTGTGTGTGTGTGTGTGTGTGTGTGTGTGTGTGTGTGTGTGTGTGTGTGTGTTAATCAACAGCTAAACCATATAACGTGATCTCAGCTTAGAAAATACATTTATAAAAAGCCTACCAGAGCACATTAGAAATTCGGTATAATAATAATCAAGATAAAACTTGATACTAAATGGAGCGAAAGCCTGCAAGCTAGTTCGGACAGTGAACTTGAACTAGAATAATAGTAATGCCATGTTTCTGTAATATGGCGGCTGTTTAGCCTCACCACCACCCTGGCATCCACCTGTAGGTTCATGGGGGGATAGTTAATCAATCATTCTCCATTTTATAGAAATATATCTGCAGGGAGTGATGAGGCCAGAGACTAGACACTAACTTACTATATTCTGCTGTTAACAAACATTTCAAACGTGAGTTCACTGAGTCAATTTCACTTAATACACACTTCTGTTAATACCAATCTGTTCAACATACAATCATCACGTTTGAAGGGCACAATCATTCTAAAAGTCAACATGTGTTAATATATTTTATAATTGGGATGTAAACACCCATCAGTATTTCTGAGTTTGCCCTCCTTGTCATGACTTCTAGTCTCTTAATCTTAAATAAAAACGCTGTGGAGCATTCAATTAGCTTCTTTCTTCGGCAGCTTGAATTTATAAGGACTTATTCTGACACCTTTATATAATTACTCAATAGATTAACCTCTCCCTGCTCTAATCTACTTTATCCCATCAACTTAGTTCACCTGGTAGAAGAAGCTGTGAATACTACATTTAATGCCAAGAAATTTACAATGTCAGCACTGAAATAGGATTATATATTTCTGAAGTTATGCATACATCAATAATTGAAATTAACTGTGAATTAATCAGCAATGCGAAGCAAAGAGAAGCAAATGTGTTGCGTGAGGTTTTCCTACTTGGCTTGGTTATCCTCTCATCCTCTCACAAACAAGGTCAATTCCAATATGGGGTGGTGTTGCAACATGGAAAGCATCCCTGTGACACTGGTTGGGTGGCAACTTATACCTTGTTAATGAGGGCTCAGTAATACTGGGAGACTATGGGATGAAGGTGATTGCTAAGAGTTATAATGCTAGTAGTGGTTAGGATTTGTCGTTCCCCACTGGGGCTTATTGGATTAATTCCACAATAGGGAATGCACCTAAGACGGGTCTACAGGAACAAGAATCAAGCATGTTTTGAAGGTATTTCCTGCTTTTTGACAACACCATTTTGAGCAGGTAACCACTGCAGAATCCCAAATTTCAACTGATGATCAATATTTTTGATATTCATTTTTACACTCAATCCTATAACCGTCAAACGTGGTAAATTCACAGTCTGTGTGTTATTTTTTCTAAGTGGTTCGCCACATGTCGAGGTCAGGGGTAAAGGCTGGGAGGATTAGAGCCTATATCGAGTCAATGAGAAGAGGCCATATGGGCAAATGAGATCCATGTCTGTGAAGCACTAATCTGGGGATGCCCTCTGAGTGACCAGGGATGGACACTACACAGAGCAGCTCAGAGGCTTGGGGATTTAAAACAGCCTGTGACCTGCTCTACTGTACCCTGTACGTTAGCTCCCCCATCTGACCCTGTGTATACAGGGAAAAAGTACCTGGCCTTACATTAACAGAGTAAAAAAATACAGCCCCTTGTGCAACTGTAGTGATGCCATTCCTCGAGCTCTGATCCTTTCAATTTTATGTGGGTGAAAAATGTCCTTTCACCCATTTGGATGGATTTAAATAAAAATATATCCAATATAATTAATAACATACTTTATGCTGTAAATACAGATATGTTTACATGGAAGCCACTTCTATAGAAAGAAATATATATACAGCTATGCGGGCTACTGAATACAATGCTTAGTGTTTGCCCCTTAGCAAATAAAAGGAAAAATAGGCATAAATAAAGCAGTCGGAGGTATGGCATGAAAAAAAGGAGATTCAACAAAAAGGAGGGGGGTATTTATTAGCGATACAGTCATAGTGATTGGCTGCGAGGCGAGTAGCAGAAGGACAAATGGACAAATCTGAGGAGCTAATAAGAGTGAATACGGAACGGCCCTCATGGGCAAATCTGGCACTAAGATGATAATGAGATTATAAAACCGCAGTATATTGCAGCAAATTGTATAAGTGTTTCATTGAACCTTGTTGAACTTCCATTTATGCATGCCAGGCTCTTTCCCTTTTCGTCTCTCGCCTTTCTTCTTTTCCTCAGGATGATGGGTAGAGAACAAGAAAGAAGGAGAGGATACAATGCCTCCTGGATAGATTTTACCTAGTGCAGGGGTGAACTGAAGACCACAGACTGAGCTTTCCAGACACGCTTCTAGTTAGCATAATCACAATCGCCTGCATGTGAGATGTGATTATAAAAAACACTTCACATCCTGTCAGCACAGCATCCTTCATATATACAATAGTGACATAAACATATATACTTATAGAATATCGATGCCTCATAATAAAAGCATCTTAAAGCCAACAGCATTAAGGCTTTTTTATGTCCATGCTTTAATATTTTCTAATGGAACTAATTTTTAATAGATAACTTGAATGTGGTGTGTAGAAACAAATGGGTTGAACACATAATAAAAACACACAAAAGATGATGTGACTATTTCCTGCAAAAGCCTTTAGGATTCTTCAGACTAGCAGTTTGTTTTGCTCTACTTCATTTACCTAGATGTAAATTGAGTTAGTAAATGTGATGAACTAAAAATCACACTATTCAGGTTTGTTCTAATTGCTTTGGATTATATATTTATTACTGTCCCAATATATAAATTGAAAGTCTGAAATAGTGTTCAATCTATATATTTAACCACAAATACTGAAAATAATGACACACATAAAAAACATGTATACTATTATTGTAACTGCTGCTACTAATATAAATGTCGTTTTTCAAATCAATAGTGTGATATTGTCACATAACTAAAAGGAGCTGAACAGATAAGCTAATGCTAGAGTCAACAAACATTAACCTTACATCACTGCTGAAGAATTATATAGTGTTTAACTTAGACAAGCTTGTTCAATTATTAGCTAGAAATATTGATCTACTTCATTTCCTCCCATTTGTCAGTTAAGGCAAACAAAAAGGCAACACCCTTGTCTTGGGCCTGTAGCAGAGGCTTGTCTATTGACTATGTCAGCATATCTTTGATTCTGATCCGAGTGAAGATTCATGTCCGACAGAAAGCAAAGCGTAGGAATAGATCAATAAACACGGACAGTGCTCCAGATTTGAATCTGAGAATTGGATCAAAGTGGTCAAGTCTTTGGTTCAAAGCAAACGTCCCTGAGCAACGGCTACCTACATATCGAAACAGATTGGCCTGTCACCATGTAACAATAATGTGAACTGTCAATGCACTTGGATCAGTGTTGCGTCCAAGACTTTAAGGTTTCCTTTTTTTAAAGATGGTGGTCCCTGCAAAAGTTCTTAATGTAGGGTTACATTGCAATGTTCCTCTCTGTGGTTGTTGGAAAACTCCTCTGGCGCCCAGGTGTATATCTCAAGTCTTAGTCCTTACGGCAGCAGCCCACAACGAAATCCAAAAAGAAAACCAGTAAACATATCGAAAATCTTCTAAGATGCAGAGAAAACCCATCATTTATGTTATGGCCTGATTCATTTAATAAATCCAGCTAATCAGAAGTATAAGCACACTTGAGGCCTGTCTTAATTATGTTCTGGTGCCTTTATGACTTCTTAACATGTGGCCCGTGTGTTCATTGATCATTGTACGCCTCCTATGTTGATGTCTTATTGTTTTGTCAAGCACTTTGTGACTTTGTCTGTGAAAAGTGCTTTATAAATAAACTTTACAAAGTAAAATATAAATGGTATTGAAACCCATTTTCTCTTCAAGAAGAAGTTTGCCTCTTAAGCTTCAATTTCATTCTTCATGTATGCTGAACTGTTGTCTCTAAACGTAATTCTAATAAGAACAAAAAATAAGTGTAGTCAACACTCTCACACTCTTGATCATGTGCCAAGGTATACCACTCGAGCCAAGGCAGTTTAGAGTAAAATATATTGCATAGTTCTATTTCACAGGTGCTTCTCTATAACAGGGACAATGTGTATGGCCATTCATGTTCCCAGCATTGGGTGCTCTGGCATACATGTCAAGAAGAAGACAAAACAGATAATTGACAACAACTATTATATATCATGAACCAGATTTTAGCTTAGCTTGGTTTTAAAAAAAAGTTTATGTTTTTGCCTCATGTAGATATACTTCATTCTATATGTGTTGTCCCTCCTTTTATAAAAACACATCTTACAAATCAGCACTTTTACTAATTTCTGACAGATGTCAAGAGTTCTTGGTGTCAGCATTTTCCACATCATTACGATATGGTGTGTCAGAAGTGTGACCCAGACAATAGCCGGTCTCAATCCAGGTCAGAGGTTAGAGTCCGGTTCACCAGAGTTTTCTTGTCTACTTCCTGCAACACTACTGCAAAGTGTGCCGTTCAGGCTAAGAAAACACTAAAACACATTTGTGAAAACACAAACACATACATATTTTCATGTGATCTTCCATCAAGGCAGCGGACTTCCACCCAACCAAGCTGAAAAAACAGTGGTTAGAGGGGGAGAGGTTAATTTGACTGGGCCTAAGTTTCCTCTTCAAGCGTTAAGTCACACACACATCAATCAGTCAGTGTGTTCATGTGTGTGTGTGTGTGTGTGTGTGTGTGTGTGTGTGTGTGTGTGTGTGTGTGTGTGTGTGTGTGTGTGTGTGTGTGTGTGTGTGTAGTGAAGAGGTACAGACACTATAATGTGTGTCACGGTCATCGGTGTGTGGAACAGGGATGTGAGGGTTACAGGCAAGTCAAACCAACAGCAGGACAGAGCACATTCATAGTAAAAGCAGGACAATCAGTGGGTGTGTGGGTGTGTGTGTGTGTGTGTGTGTGTGTGTGTGTGTGTGTGTGTGTGTGTGTGTGTGTGTGTGTGTGTGTGTGTGTGTGTGTGTGTTAGGTAACAGCTTTTGTTCTCAGGCATTCTTTTGTGTGTCTGTGATATCTTAGCACATTAATAACTCTGAGCCTCAAAAGTATGAGCCTTAGGTAAAGAAGAAAGGCAGAGTGACCTTGCATGTCATTGCACCGGAATTATTTCTCATTGCTTTAACAATATTGCATCACTTCTCTAGCCAACTCCCTGCTATCTTCATTCAAGAAACGAAAATCAAGAAATCCTTTCAACAAAATCCTCACTTTTAACTATGGAAAACCTAGTAGAAAAACAAAGAAAGCTGGGCACATAAAACATGACAAACAGTAGCATATTTATGTTCTGAAAGAAAATGAAAGTGAGTGTCTTTCTGAAGTCCATTAGGGTTAATTACAGCCTTGTGTTGGGATGCTTGTAACAGAGCAAGGTTGGTAATTAAAGTACAGGTAAGACATTAACTTACTTTTGTTAGCCATTAATCAGTGTTTACCTTCAGAGAGCTCTCCCTTTGTAATTAATAATCAGCTTGGACAATGAGTAATCACCCAAGAGGAAGTTGTGTGTACAAATATGCATGCTTATGTGTGTGAGTGTGTTATTAGCAAGGGGGCTTTCCCGCCGTTGAAGCATCTTTACTGATCAAACAACCCATCATCCATCTCACCATGAAAAAGTCAATAAACTAAGCAACAAAACAGAGGAGCCCTTACAAGAAAAATGACTGTAAGACTGGGGTTTTCCTGTGTTTTCATCCATCTTGTTCCTGTCACCCTGTTCTCTCCCATCTTACGTTTATCCTTCTCTTGGCATCTAAATGGCGGTGTAGTTTTTGGAACGATTACATCTCTGGAAGGCCTCAGCAACGCCACTTAACCAGCACCCCACAACCTGGACTTCTTTGTCTGTCTTTGTAGTAACTTCTCCACACCTCCACAAACACACATGCACACAGAAAAGGAGCTTTTCCAGGAGGAGATTGGTTCCACTTTATCTGCATATTTAGCCTGTGTTCGGCGTGCTCCTAACTGATAACATTCTGCGAGTGTGCCAGGCCACTGCCAAACGCCAGAGCAATGACCTTCTTAGAGGAACACATTTCTTTTGCTTTGGGGGAAAAGAATAAGAGTGAAAAGAAGAAAGATTAAGACATGAAAAAAAACTGAAAGGGAGGGAAGCTAGCCAGTCAAATGCGAAGGGAATGGATCCAGGTTTAAAACAGGAAATGGAGACTAAAGTGGACACCCCTGCTATGCGTTATTCTCCATCCCTCGCTGGGTCCTCCCAGCACAGTCAGACTGCCATTTATTTATACCAATGTTGCACAGATGATTAGAAATAGCAGACGAGCTCTTCATCCACTTTTCTCTACCTACTTCTGCCAAGAGTCTACCAGCATGGAAAACACAATCATTATTATCAACCCTGATACACACAGGGAGGCAGAACGCAAGAAGTGAAGGGAACAGGGAAATGTATAGAGGCACAAGAGTAAGGAAAGAGAGAAGAACAGACACAGGACAGATAAAGAGCAACGGCAAGACTCGTCCTTCAACCCGTTCTCCCATCATGCTGCCTGACTAGTCCCAGTGTCCGTGTTTAAGCACACATCCAATACTCTTTTAGCCTTAAGATATCTTGCTGTGTATGTGTGTGTCTGATCACATGCCATTCTCCACAGCATCCGAGTCGCCCCAGGCCTGGCTCAGTCTGGCTCCACACAAGAGCGGTGGTTCACACTGTGATGTTTGTGTCTGCATATGTGCATGCGTGTGTGTGTGCATGACAAGAAGAATTCACTGGTTTGTTGTGTGTGGCAAAGACATGTTATGGTAAACCCTGATTACCCCTACCTACACAGTCACACACACATTCTAACCATAGCAACCCAGACAACAGCAGTCAATGTGCAGAGAGGTGACTGTTGGGAGCTGTATGTGAGTTGATTGAAGTATTGGGCCACGATGCCCTGACAGCCTTCCCTCAACCTTCTCTCAACCTCGTCACCTCTGTGGCTCTGCTGTGACTCTCCCCACAATGGCTGCTGCCTGCAAACCTGCCAGGCTGCCAAGGACACAAAGGCGACAGAGACAACCTTTGACATCCGAAGCTGCCACCAAAAGACCAGAGACAAGCGGAGTTGGCAGCTCTGTTAACAGGCCAGAGACCCAGATCTATTCAGCTTGGTTAAAGTAGCCAAAGTCAATAGAGCACAAGTCAATATTGCACACATACAGATGGACGTTGTGTCAAAGAGGGCTTTGATAGAACAATGTCAGACACACCACAGTTACATATATCAGTTTCAAAAAAGTAAACCGCGGTATCTCGGCTCAAAGGTTGCTGTCTTTGACCGACAGCAGTCCTGAGAAGTGATGTGACACATCCATATAAAAAAACTGACATTTGAACATGAAATACAGTATGGGTTTTGTATTAAAGACTAGATGACATTTCAAGAAGCTGATTCACTAGTAGATGTTAAGGCCAGCCACCCACACATTTCCATGTGGAACATGGTGTTTTAGTGGGCCAGACGAGATAGCAGTGTTGGAGATGTATTCACGACCATGTGGAGCATGTGTAAGATGACCTATACATTTACCATGGTGTCACAGAGGGAGTTTGAAGAAAATGAAATCACCAAGCGGGACTGCCAAAGTGATGAAGAAAATGTGAGATGAGACAAGGAGGCAAGTGGTGTTTTGTATGGGTGTACACGTGCATTAATCAATACATTCAAACAGGTAGCCTATATATTATTTCTGTTATGACTCCTTTTTGTGTCTCTGTGTGTGTGTGTGTGTGTGTGTGTGTGTGTGTGTGTGTGTGTGGCGCCGGCCCCAAAGCTTGTGTGAAGGCCTGTGGGAGCCTGCCTGCTCTCCTTGTCAGAACATGGACTCTCTCTCTCTCTCTGGGTGGGGCGATGCAGCATGAAGCATTAGATCATTTACATCATATATTTGCTGCACCACACCTCTTTACTGTATATAGTCAAACCAGCTCCCCCCTTCCTCTTTTCCTACTTGCATTCTTTTTGTTCTGTCTTTCTTCTTTTGCATGTTTTTTTTTAAGGGATACTTGTTTCTTGGTTTTGGCGCTATTTCACGTCTTCTTTTTTACTTTAGCTTGTTTTTGTTACTGTTACTTTTTAGCTTGTTTACTTTAAGTCTGACTTTATATGCATTTTTATTTTGTATTTGTTGGCCTGGTCTCCCAGTCTTTTACCATTTGGTTATCTTGATTTCCTACACTTATCACTTTTTTCACGATCTTCTGCTCCCTGCTGTAAAGGCACGGACACACCAGGCCGATTATCGGCGTTGGTGGGCGTCAGGCCGACGATGAGCGTCGACACGCCCTACTCAGATTGGTGTGTCCCGCACCGTCAGGTTTTTACAGTCGGCCAAAGGCAGTCGGCAAAATAAATCACTCTGATTGGCTGTTCAGCTAGCGAATCAGTGCATGAGAAGGGAAACGGAAGTGAGGGTGCATTCTTCACTATTAAGAAGGCAAATCTGAGATTTAATTTAACTCCAGCTCTCGACACAGGTTCGGGAAAGCCCCATGAGCTTCTCGCTGTAGAGTGAAAATGGAACGCACACGCTACTTATTGTTTGTTTATATCACGCAGTCTGTTCTTCTTCTCTTGGTTATATTGTCTTCCGGTTGTTGCCTCTTTTGAATGACGAATACACACTACCGCCGCCTGCTGGTAAGGAGAGTTATTGCCAGTCACGCATGCGCAGTTCGTACATGCTTCTTGGCCGTCGGCTGAAGTCTTTGCGGTGTGTTCCAGTGCGACATATGGCCAAGACGCAGAGACGCGAGGCGACGCAACAGTCGGGGTCCATCTGTGTCAGTTCTTTGTTGTCAGATTGGTGTGTCCGGGCCTTGAGACAAACATTGTGGTCCGTATGAAGTAAAGATGCTCCTGGAAATGTGTCTTTATAGTGTGTACATGTCAACTAGAAAGTGAATAAAGAAAGTAGCTCCCCTCATCTGAAATATTCTTGGCAGGTACTTGGCATTCAGGCACAGGATGCTGCCATTTTTGTCACCTCAGTTATCTCACTTCAAATATACCACGTAGGTCAAGGGTCACTGTCCTGCAGTAGACTGGGAATTAGGCTGTAGGATTGCACAGTAGAAAAGACAAACATTATCATACACAGTACACAGTCTGCTTCTCTTAGTATATACTCTAAAGGTTTCTGCTTATTCCACAACATCCAGCATCCAAATATAATTGATGAACTCACTCATGTGACACATTGTCTGATCAACATCCCATGCCAGGGTTTTGTGTTAACGGCAGCACTTTGTGATATTATGACTCATTAATGTGATGTAAAAAAGCTCTCTTTTTCCTAGTGTTAAATAGAGCTTCAACCATGGTACGGGGGGGGTGTGTGTGTGTGTGTGTGTGTGTGTGTGTGTGTGTGTGTGTGTGTGTGTGTGTGGGGCGCCGCCAGGGATTTTGTGCCCCATGAAAAGATACCCCATTGGTTACTGGTTTCTTAATGTTCTAAAATAGTTTGGGCCCCTGTCAGTCACGGGCCCTTAGAATCGTCCTAACTTTTCACCCCCTTACGGCGCCCTGGCCGTGCGTATGTCACTCTTAAAACAACACTGCAATCATCATCTCCTATCAACGGTCATGTCGAGGATTACAGCTTTCATCCCTAATCCTACATTAAGGACACATTCTCTTGATGGCCGTGACATCATCAAGGCCAGTCCACCACAGAGAGGACACAGACAGGAAGCCAAACACCACAGGAAAGGATTAATGAATATAAGAGACAGAATAAATAATGAAAAAGAAGACAAAAATAGAAACAATAATAATAAACACGGCACATTTCTGTACTGTGTTTGGGACCAGCCTCTGTTTCCGCCCGCTATTTGTATTTTTCAAGATAATCTGCCAATGCTTCAGTTTTTCTGTTAAGATCCTTTTCAATCAGCGCCTAAGACCTTCAAACTACCCAACACCAAAGAGCTTGTGCGCAGATGCACACAAACCGAATGCTGTCAACTTACACATCACACTGCAAGGACTTCATTCTGATAATCTGCACATGATAATGTGCATTGCTATAAACTTGCTGTAAAATAATGTTTACCTTCACTGGCCAAAGTTGGTATATTGTATCCATTTTACTCTAAGCTTGGACCAGGAAAATACCAATTATAGAGATCAATACATTTTTTAGGCTATATTTAAGGGAATTGTAGTAATGATTTATAAACATCATATACATTTAAACTGATAAAACATTTTTTCAGTATCCACAACTACAGCTACTAACTTTATTACTCAAAATGAAACACTGATTACGTGTTTTAATGTTTGACTGTAGAATAAACACATGGCTTAGCTAACATTGACACAGCGCCTTTTGCCTGCATGTGAAGCTTTTTACATTTTGACCAACAATTAGAGTTCCAGTTCTGTCTAACTGTCTTGATTCATTTATTGGGTTTTGATAATGAAAGTGATCTAGATAATGCTGTATGTAGACATTTAGTAATTATGTTATTACTTTTGTAGTGTGTTTAAACTGAGTTTTTTGTATACCTGCAGAGACCCTGGGGCAGTCTCGCAGCATGGGATCCAGCAGGGTGTCCACAGGCTCTGGGCTCGATACCCAGTTGCAACAGTGCTGTAGGAAGAGGGCAAAAAGAAATGTGAGATTGACAATTGAAACTCTACATGTGGAGAGTTATATACAATAAAAAATGACAACCAGCTTCCTCTGCTATTCCTCGTGCACACAAAAACAAATATATGCCTAGAGATTAAAATATAATAATGAATGGGTTTGATGTAAAAATATTTTTTTATATATCTTCAAATGTATTGTTGTTTTTTTTTACTTTATGGAAATATATTAAGTTTAATTGAAATTGAAAGCAATATTAAAAATAAAAAATAAACATTAATGAAGAAAGTGGGATAACAGGGAGGCAAGGGAGACAAAGAAAAAAGGGGGACAGGTGCAGAGGAAAAGTGGAGAGATGATAATCGCGAATGAGGTGTGTTGGGGGAGAGAAACAGAAAGAGAGACAGGAACAAGCAATTAAAAGCTCTGTGACATGTTGCTCAGACAGCTCGCTGTTTGTTTGCGGTGGAGAGCTGAGGCCTTCTTCCATGGTGCATCAGCGGGTGCCCTGGGGGAGGGTGTCTGCCCAGCTTGCTGACCCATAACCCCCTGCAAACACCCCTAGTCCTCTCAAACTCCCTGTGGTAGACAATTCTACTGTCAGAAAGACCTCTTTATCCAGTTTGTGCTGTCTTCATCTTCCTGTCTTTGTGCCACTCTCTTTTGGTCTTACTAGGTTTTTTGAAACACATAAGCATTAAATCTAATGTACAATTAATGAGATGCATCAATGCCACACTTCAAAACAACTCACTATAACCATGCTTTGAGTTTTGTTCTCAGGGTCGGCATATGACAGAATATCAAAGTGTGTTTTCCCTGCTGACCGTGCAGTGTGGATTGGTATGCTGTGGCTTGTAAGGTTAGCACAAAAACAAGGGAAAAGGGAGACAGGGACAGAGGGAGGCTGAGAAGGAATGCTTGGAGAAGACGTTCCCAGATAAGATAAAAGTTCAATAGAAGAAAGAGAAAATGTAAAGAGATTAGAATGTGCAGCTGGCGTCCTTCTGAATCACTGCTTATCTGCCCTTGTTTACTTTCACCCTGGCCCCCTGACAGCCATTACAGTGTTGCACATGCTTGTGTCTGCTTGTGTGTGTGTGTGTGTGTGTGTGTGTGTGTGTGTGTGTGAGGGTCAGTGATTGCATTACGGGGGGTCTCCCACGAAGATGTGTAGCGTTGTGAACCTTTCAAACTCAAACACACACACACACAAGCACGCACACATGATTACGCATTTTTGCCCTCAACAACCCTGACTCCCAAGGTCCTTAAAAAGGGAGGGACAGGATAGAAAGAACTATGAAACGTCTCCCAACTCAACTCCTCCAAAAAACACATTAACACACACACACACACACACACACACACACACACACACACACACACACACACACACACACACACACACACACACACACACACACACACACTGCATACATGCAAAACATTCAGGGTCACATCACACTTCTTCTCAACTGTCATCCTTCAAGTTCACCCCTCCACACAAATGACCACACAACCACACATGCATTCACAAACACAACCTACTCCCAAATATGTTGATGTATTTCTTTGTAAATACCTAAAGGCACACAGGAACAATAAATATACTTGACACCTTATTGAGCTCCTTTTGACTGTTGCTTTTTGTCTGCTTGAGGTTCTGTAACTGTCTACTTGACATGTACCATATTTTCTTTTGTGCCATGGTGATTTATTTACTTACTTTTCTTTTTAGAAACTCATTTCGAGAGTTGATCATGATGAAACATCTGGCCCATAGAGTCAAATACTTAGCCAAAACAAACAAGTAAACTAAATTCATTTGGGAAAAAAAGGTCTGTTATTAAAATAAAGTTTGACTTGTGAGATACATTCCTATCCAATCAAAAATACAATTAAAATCAACTGAATGCGTCTACTTAATAGTAGACATTTCCTTTTAGTCTTCCTTTATGTTATCTTTCTTCAACCCTATCAAAAAAATTGCTAGTTATATAAGGGTTACACTATAACATAAGTGTAGTTGAAGAGAGTTCGGCAGAGAGATGAAGGGGAATGAAGGGGAGGAGGTTGGGGGGGTAGTATTGGGAGAAGATGACAAGTCATCTTGGTAAACAGAGGAATTTTGTGTATTTTTAGATCCTTTGCTTTGCCCTAGATGTGCTCACTCTGAGCCCGGGCAGAGCGGTGTAGAGCCGCACAGAAGCAGTGGGGCTCCTTGACTGCTACATCAAGTGTCTCATTGTATCTCCTTTAATTCATTCAGTCTGTCTGGAGGAAGATGTCAGCTGGGCTGTGGAGCAGTAGGCTAAAGGCGGCTGGAGAGAGAAGGAGGGGAGTCTTTCAAAGGGCCTTCCTCCCTCCCCCTTCACCTTCACCATTGCCACCAATGGAGGCAGGGAGGCCGGGGTTTGAATAGATTTGTCAAGGCAACAACACACATGTGCACGCAAACTCTTGCATAAATGCGCACACACACACACACAGAGCAGAGAGCCACAGTGCTGAGGGAGACCGCAGGCATAACAGCAGTCACATAAAGGCAAGGCCTGCTGGCTTGGATTAGAGAAGGGCAATGTGACAAAAGGATGGCACATCGCATCGGTTGCCTCTGACGCATAGCATCATCACTTCAAGCAGCTCGGTGGCGATCAATGGCGCCATTGAACCAAAGACAGACAGAGAAACAAACATGTAAACAGATTTGACTATCCCCCCATCTCTGCTGCGCTTTGCGTGTAAGTCTGTGTGTGTTTAGGGAATTGTGCTGGATATGCAAACATACATGTACCCCTGTGAATAATTTTAAGTCAAATTGTTGCAAAGTTCAGTTTATTTCACCTAAATTATCCAAGAACAAAGTACTAAAAGGTTTTATAAAGTGGTCAGTAAGAAGCTAAGGCTAAGTGCTAAAACTAACCATCAAACTAAAAGTATGCTCTGAGGGTGGTAATGACAAGCAGGTGTCAGATGTGCCCCTCTACCAATGAGAGATGATATTTAGCCTTCTTTGTTATGTGTATATATGTGTGTTTATGGGTGGTCGTGTGTGTGTGTATGAGTGTGTCTGTGAGTGTGTGAGAGATCCACTACCTGCCGTCTTCTGCAAGTCAGAGTGGAAGCCACACACACACACACACACACACACACACACACACACACACACACACACACACACACACACACACACACACACACACACAGTAATGGACACAAAACACTGCACTTAGCTGAAGGCAGGGTGATCTAATGGAGCCTTCACAAGGACCAAATAGGTGTCTCATAGGTGTCCATATCCACTACACATGTACGAGTACCAGGAATACACACGCAGCCTTTAAAAAGAGATGTGTACTCCCTATCTTTCATAAACTCCATTATATCAGATACCATGAACTCAGGTTGGCCATTTTTATCAGGCCATTATTATCACTATGTAAAAAGGGGATATAAAACAATTTTTTAAGGAGGGATGTGAAATGTATCTTGTTGATATTTGTACGGAAACTGTTCAATATATCTGAATGCAAATACAAAAAATGGGTTGTGTGCATTTTTGCAATCGTCTACAAGTGGCTCCATTTAATGGTTAAACCATATGTCCATATTCTTTCTGAAAGCACAAAAAACGGAGTCCCAAGATAACAAAAATATTTGCCAAAGTGTACAAAAGTCTTCTAAACCATAACACACATGACAGCCTGCAACCTAACTTCTCAGAAAGTAGTCCCGAGTATCAATTCTTGCTCACTCTCTCTCTGTGTCTGCCTCTCTCCCACCTCCAGTTGCTGTATAATCTCTATGGATTAGGATGGTTTATTCATGACCATAGTGTACTTTGTATGTGTGTGTGTGTGTGTGTGTGTGTGTGTGTGTGTGTGTGTGTGTGTGTGTGTGTGTGTGTGTGTGTGTGTGTACGTGTGCTCTGGGCAGGCCACTAGAGTGTGACAGCAGGCCAGCACAGTGACAGGAGACACCTTGGAGACTGTGACAGGCTGCCAGCTGTACACCATCATTCGCATTTCTCTCTCTCACTTACTTCTCCTCACTATGCTACTCATCTATCTCCACATACATCTCTTCATCTCTTTCCTCCATCTGTATTCACTCCATTCATATCCTACCTGTCTTTTTGTTTTTCTTTTCCACAGCTCTAACCTGTGGTTTCTCTGCGGCAGTCAACGGGAACTAAATAATTGAACGCTTCTCATACTTTATTTCTTTCTGTCTCCCTCAATGCATGGAGTCTTTCTTCTTCTCCTTATATACCCCTGCCTTATTTTCTTTCTCTCACCTTCACTCTGTGTTTTGTCTCCCGGCGGTGACGTCAGTTGCCCCTCGTCTGACCCATTTGGCCTACATCACCTGGCCCAGCAGGAGCGGATCTCCAAATCCCATCTCCTCTCTTTTACTTTCCTCTTCTCGATGCTCTATCCCACCATCCAGTGACCTCGTGAACCCTGGAGGGAGGGAATTATCTCTGTCCGAGGAGAACAGAGCAAGGCACTGCTGGGGTGCCCCGACCTCACATGCCCCCACTCGTACAGGCACCCACATTTATACACCACCCAGGGCATTATGCAGGGTTCACTGCTAGCTCCCCTCTGTGATATGCACCACCTTCTGCCCTTCCTGTGTGTGCTGTGTATTCTTGTGCTCTAGTGAGCAATCCGAGTGTTGTTTACGCTCAAGATCCAGCTGTGTTTGGGTCATTCATATAGATGTATATAAAGATGTAAAAAATGAGAATTATTAGGATTTTTCTGTGCACTAACAACTGCATGCACTTGTAGTCATTCCAAGCTAGACATCAGAAACAGAGCCAATGATAGAAAGCCGGAGATCATTTGCATATTGGGTGGATCACAGAGGGACTATGACCTTTTGGTGGAACCACTGCACATACAAAGCATTGGTTTCTAATGTAAATGACTAGTGACACATTAATGGATTTAACTCAATCCTAAAGCTGGCCCGGAGCATGTTCCATGCCCAAAAGCCAGGGACTCGATGACATTTAATTGACTGCCTTATTTGAGTTATTTTCCCCTTAAACAGCTCTACAGTATTTACCATTGATAGTTGTCTCAGTCTTGTTTTATAATTAGCATGATTAGACTATAATTAGACTATTTTTGACTGAAAATGTTATTCAGTAGTATCTTTTTTTACTATCTATCTTTCTAGATTGAAAGAGGAAAATGAATCACACGTTGTCTTTTTGATAATTAAGTTCAAGTTACAAGTTCATAAGATAAAACACACTTTTGTGTTGTTGTTAAATACAATTTATGTAATGATTTACATAATGAGTTTAATGGTCCCTAAGAGAAATACATAGAGTATGAACATTGTTTTGGAATTAGCAAACAGTAATGAGTGCACTTTTAGAAAAGTGAGCCTTAAAACGTATTGTTTAGCCTGATTATTAAGAATTTAGGGAAAAGAGGACAAACAAAACCAAATCTGAAAGCAGAAGAAATCTATAGAATGTAGTATACAAGTTTTTGTGGTATCAAAATTCCCTTTAATTAGGTGAGCTCCTCTAAGTCAGCCAACAATTGCTGTGGGTTAATGAATACAAGAGAGAGTGAATCATTTCCTGTCCCCTAACTCCGACTGGACAAAGAAGGTTATTGCAGATTTATTGTTCTGGGTAATCATCACAAATAGAAAATCACTTAACGTTCCAATTATGCAGTGTCCCGAACATCCCTTAGATGAATCAAAAATAGGAAATGCCAGACAAGGAGAAGGGGGCCAGTGCAACCTTGAATCCCCAACTATCCTACAGTACATACACATTCACCAACAAGTCACACACAGTCAACGCACAAACCACACAGTCCTTCGAAATGGGAGATGACAGAAATAGCAAAAACAAAAGGCAAGGGATATAAAAGAGGATGTTATACAAATAAAGTGTGTGTGTGTGTGTGTGTGTGTGTGTGTGTGTGTGTGTGTGTGTGTGTGTGTGTGTGTGTGTGTGTGTGTGTGTGTGTGTGTGTATGACATTTGCATCTCTGGCTCTCAAGCAGCTCTGGTCTTGGATGGTCCTCATCTGTATGTGCATACTGAGTGAGCCCAGGTGCTGCATATGGCGCAGAGGTCACACCAGAAAGGGCAAGTGCTAAAATGAAGCTAACACAAATGCACATGTGCACGTGCATTCTATCTCACACGCTTACCCACACATAGCACATATAAACACATGCATGCATGCACATATGCATGCCCGGCCGCATACACACGCACCAGCGAGAGATGACCGTCTTAGTTATTCATTGACATGCACCCAGGGAGAAAAAGTGGGGTCTTGTTTTAAAAAATAAATATATAGCCAGCGAGGGAAAACATGCAAACAATGGGTCTCTATGACTTCTAAAGCTAGCTGTTGGTCAGGGGTACTTGTGAAGGTCAGTGGGTTGGTGCAGGGAGAAATCAGAGAGGAGCAATATCCAAGAGACCTCCGCTCACCGTTGGGTGAATTTACATGATGAGATGGGAGCTCAGGAATAGATCCCTATACAGTTTGCAGTGTCTTTGTTTGCCTTCAGTCTGTGTTTGTGTATTTGCACGTGTGGTCATTTCACCTGCTGCATCCAGTCCTGCGTGCCTTTGCTGGTCTCCTGCAGCCAGATATTGTGAGCCGAGTCAGTCAGAGCCACAGCACACACCTTTTCCTTCAACTCGGTTTCCCTCTGATTCATCTGCCACAAAAACCACATTTAAAATGTGTTAGTCATCTTTGCAGAATGTTTATGACAGTCACTGTTCAGGAGGACATGTTTTGTTTCAGACAACATTTGAACAACAAAGAAACTGTATACTTTAAGAGGTATGATAACCTCTATAATAGTAATATATGCCGCACCTATTGTGTCAGTAGATACTCACCTAATAACATTCCCTGTCGAACATACACTGTCAGCCTACTCCCTGGACTAAGATAGCACTGGCCCAGTGGACAGGGAGTACAGATACAACCTGGTGTATAGCATAATGTTATGAAGTGAAATATGAAAGAGCTGCTCCGCCATAGTGTCCTTGTCACGTTCTGTGCAAATGTCCTTCCCCGTGCACGTTCAGATACCTCTGTCCCCATTCTTAATACCCTTTCCCTTCACATGTCACAGAGAATGTGGCTTCTGCAGGCCCGTCTTCCCTATTCCCCTCTGAATGTCAACGCCAAGGAAAATGTCACGCAAAGGACTTGTTACCGCACTACAATAGACTTCCCCCACCGCTGGTCTCACCCCAAGGAGCACTGTACGCATGCCTTGGGAACGAGCAGTTTCACTCGGCTTTGCTTTAAGATAAAACAGGTAGAAAAGAGGACAGGACTTGCAACAATAGGTTAACAATCGTTTACATTTATTGCAGCTGGGAAATATACTAGTGGACTGGGTACGGGCATAATCTGTGGACTGAGTTTGGTGATTCCCTGGTCATCTACACATGGCACAAAAGCCATACATATCACTTTCAATGCCATTTAAAGGAAGGACAAATGTGTGTTTGTTCTGGACGACTGGACTGCTGTTGGGCTTAACATTGTGCTTATGGTTCAGTGCCTGAAAATAAAACAAGCAAGTCAGTGGGAGATAAAGATAATGTTAAAGCTAAGAAAGTGATAGGAATATCAGGGCTAAATGGGTGCCTTCATGTAAGAATAGGATACATATTGGCCTCAAAGCCCAAGTGTAATAAAACAAAATAGGGTTGAGGCTAGTGTACAAAGCTAAGGTTTTTGGAAGGCATAGAGGGTTTAAGCTGTTGCTATTATAAATCGAAGTTTGATACTCACAATGGGCCATGGCTGGAGACATTACCAGTCAAACACACATTCACAGACAATGGCCATCTACAGCCAGCTAGATTGGATGTACATTGGCTGTACATCACAATGATGGTGGGCATTTGAATATATCCTCCCTTGCCCAGACAAATTAAAGTGGGAGTGTATAGAGATAAATTGAATCTATTAGGGTACTAAGGACTCATACATCATACAGCTGATAAGGCTTCCACGAGACTGCTTTACTGGGCTGGAGGATAGAGCAGACAGAGACAAGCATAAAAAAGTGGAAAACTGTAGAGATCGACAACAAAAGAAGACAGACGCCACACATGTATTCACAGACACATATGCTTGCTCACACAAAATCATACAACCACACACACACACACACACACACACACACACACACACACACACACACACACACACACACACACACACACACACACACACACACACACACACACACACACACACACACACACACACACACACACACACACACACACACACACACACACACACACACACACACACACACACACACACACACACACACACACACACACACACACACACACACACACACACACACACACACACACACACACACACACACACACACACACACACACACACACACACACACACACACACACACACACACACACACACACACACACACACAGTACTCACTCCTCATCCACGCTTGGTTGAAAAGCTTTCCTCTGGCAGAACTGGGCCCGTGGGGCTAGCAAAGTCAACCTTTTAAAACTGGAGGTGTCAGTCAAGGTCCTGTTTTCTGGCGCTAGCCAAACGAGCTAGTCCCTGAGTATAGGGGCTACTTGCAGAGGCCAGGAAACAGGAGACAGTGGACTGACTGCCCATGGAAAAAGCTAAGCACATGAATTCAAACCAGTCAAAAACATTGCCAAAGTCTCAGCAGAAAAACTGAACATTTCAACTTTCCAAGAGGAAATAATAAATAGGTCTCTACTTGCTACTATTTTATGCCCTTTAAAACATCTGAGTCGGATTTAGTTTTACTTTTGAAGGAAGATCTAGTTTTTATGTGTACGGTTCACTGAATATCAAGAGTCTAACTGAGCTATAATAAATCTGTTCACTTATGCCAAGGTGAACTGTGTGTGTATAAGAGTGTTGTAGTTCCAGTAATCCAAAATTCTGTTGTCCAAATTCACAGTGGGTCACTTTTTGCTCACCACTAGCATCTTGTAGAATTGAAAACCCGCTAGGAACTCTAAGCATTTAAACCTCTGCAAACCTGTAAAACATATAAAATGTCTAAAGAATGTAGGAGCCTTTGTTTGCGTGCGTGTGTGTCATGTTCGTGAATGTCTGGTTGCACAAAATAGTAAGAATGGATGTAAGCAGATATGAGAGCAATGCTCACCAGAGGCGGAAGTTGGAGGAGACACAAGTGAATGACGGACAGCGGTTATACAAACATTAAAGTGTGTACAAAGAAAGACGCACAGCTAGTAAGAACGGAGAGAAGCTGGGTTGTGTGGAGTTGGATATGTTTGGAC
The DNA here is from genome assembly GCF_000735185.1 of Notothenia coriiceps. Taxonomy (NCBI): domain Eukaryota; kingdom Metazoa; phylum Chordata; class Actinopteri; order Perciformes; family Nototheniidae; genus Notothenia; species Notothenia coriiceps. Next base: position 70,505 of record NW_011359629.1, read on the forward strand.
AGTGCAATAATATTATCTTAATTTAACATCAAGCATACAAGTGACTGGAGAAATGGTGGAGTTTTTTCAAAATGGGATATCAAGACCTTTAAAAATCCTAAAACTGCTGCACTCAAATTGATTGGATCCAGCATTTGTGGATGTATTTTAAAGCTAAAACTAGTTTTCCTTTGCACTTCTAAACCACCTTTCTCTTTGATTTGCCATTTAAAGATACTCTCACAGTGTTGTATATTTGCTGAAATGAGGGGGGAATATAAATCAGCAACTCTCACCAAACAGAGTGTGTTTTCATGATGATGCCTCTAACTGAAGATTAAAGACCAAAGAACTCCTCCTCCCCGCACTGGCTATATCAATCACTTGTTCTGACAGCTCTTGTTGCCGCAATGCTTACACACATATGTTAGCCTGTGGTAACAGTTGGGGTAATAAGGTTGACAAATAATGACTTTAGGAAAGAGTGCTCTATGCAGTGTGGCCTAAGACCACAATGATTTTGACACCACTGGTTCCCATGTTTTACAAGCCACAATGACAACTGTGGTAAGCTGCACGTTGAAAGCTAAATCTAAGCATGTCTGTGTCCTCTGCAGGGTGGTTGATTCTCATGGCTGACTAACAAACCAGTTGGCCCTATGCTCCCAAGTGGTCAGCAGTCTCATCATATGACTCATCCTGTTATTATTTTTACACCATGTTATCCTTTGAATTAGTGTTAGCTATCTTTATCCAAAATGTTAATGTGCTAATCCACTATGTAACCGCAGACCGTAGCTTTAACAAGGAAACAGGCCAGCTGTTGTGATCAGTCTTGTATTGGACAGGGAGATGTGAAGAGAAACATGTGGAAATACTTGTTGAGCTAAAACCAGCACACAGATGTTGAGACATTTGCCGCCTCTCCGCTGGCCTTCCCTTTAACGCTAAAGCAGCTGGATGTGCAGAGTAAAGTTCAGGTGGGGGTTGGACAAGGAGGCTTGCGTATACCATTTTTTTCATTTCAAGAAAAAGGTTTGTAAGAAGGGACATTTGAATGGATTTGAACAGTACTGTACAATGAAGGGAGAATAGAGAAAAAGCAGGTGAGCGATAGACAGGCAAGATGAGCACAACAAGGATATTTATGAATGCTCCCCAAGAGGAAAATACTCTTTTCCCTTGACCCTCTTCAAGGGGAGATCAGACCACAGGGTCGGCTACACAACAGCATAACTGACACGAGTGGGCTTTCACTGTACTTAAGACATAAGCAGAAGCTTAAGTGGAAACGGTGCGTCCCATCAGGGTCCAAACCAGAGTCCTAAGGTAGAAGATAGGTTTCCTTACTTAATAGAGCACCTTGATGAAATGTTGAATCACTTGTCTGATGTACTTCATTATGTTTTGCATCATTGCTGACTCATTCTGATTCAGTTAAACTATCAATGCCTTTTTCGCTTCATGATTTAGTGCGCTACAAAAGGTCTAAAATACATTTCTCATCCTATTTTTGACACGCTTTTTCGAAACACTATCTCAAACTGTGATTTAAATGTAGTTTGATCGCAATACACATCACGTTCACATTCCCCTGAACCACGATAACAAAGCTGAGTCACAACTGATGACGCAGCCTTGAGTTCACACCCACCCAATTTACATTCAAACTCTGGATGAACTTTGAAATCCCTCTCACTTTCCCCCCCGCCCTCATCTCTGATTCTTCCTCATACACTATTTTCTCTTCTGACTTCTCTGCATAGGGTCTGGTTGCTATAGGGACCTTCAAACATCACAGCTTTCTGACCCCCTCGTTGGCACATTTCTACTTAATCCAGCTTTTCACAGGCTCTATGGCATAGCCATCCCCCACGCATTTGGACCCACTCAAACACATGCACAGAGACTTTTCTCTAACCCCTGACCTCTCACATGGCCCTCAGCAAAGTACAGTGTTTAGCCCTTTAAGCTGATTCCTGCCACAAAGCCAGCTAATTGCTAGAGTTTTTGTTGTGCATAATCGTATTTATCATGTATGTGATATGTGATTGGTTAGTGTCTGTGTACGTACATGTGGGGTGTGCGCATGAAGGAGGGAAGGGGGACATATTAATCATGTTTATTTATCTGGACGAGGAGTTGGAATCAGCAACGAGACATCATTTAACAGCATGCTAAGCTAATCTCCGGTCGAGATAAATACCTAATTTCTCTCCTCTCCCTGTGACGCTCCCTTGGTCGGGACTGCTCCGCTGATGCTACATCTAAACACCGGCAATAATAAAAACAATTATTTAGGCCTTAGATAATTATGTGTCAAAGGCAGCGAAAGCCACTAGATAATTGGGAGAAAACTGAATGGTAATCCACAATGGAGATCCCCGTGGGGAGAGAGGCAGACTTATCCCTAGAAAGAATACAGAGCGAGAGAAACAGACATAAAAGATGAGAGCTCTTTAAGGGGCCTTGCTTACAGTCAGATAGTCAATGTGAAAAGCCACAATTATACAAAGAGAGAAAGTGCAAATAGAGAACAGCAAACAAGAAAAGGAAAAGCAAGGGCTACAGAGAGAATGACAAAAAATGAGTGAGATTGAAACAGAGGAAAACATTTTCAGCGTTACTGGGAGTGAGCGAAGACTGAGCAGAGGCCAAGGGGAAGGAGGAGACAGAGAGCGAGAAGCGCCCCGCGACGATGCCAGTCAGAGACGAGGCTTATAATGTGGCTGCGCCATGCACTGCCAACGGCCACAGATAATCTAGGACTACCCACAGAGCACTGAAGCACTGCTTAAATATTTGATTGATTAACTGTCCTGTTGCTGCCAGAGAGTAAGAGGACAGCATCGTAGAAGCCAGGGCGAACACAGAAAAAACAAACAAACATGTATGCGGGTGCACACCGGAAGGTTGGAGAACACATGGCGCGGACACACTAACACATACACCCCCATAAATCCCTACACGCCAACATTGGAACAGGAGCACAAACACACACAGACATGTACACATTGGGAGCATGTGTAGAGTCAGCAGTGGCAAGGGTTGGAAAAAACAAACATAGAGGCTGGCTGATGCTCTGGCAGTGATTTTCTTCCATCATAAATCAATGAGGACAATAGACTTATGGATAAACAGTGGTTGAGTTGATGATCCTAGTGTGCTGTCTCTCTGATTCTACATTGTCTGTGTATGGCTGTATGTTGCTGGCAATTGATCTCAGGTCAGAGAGGGGGGAAAGGAGTGGGAGTGCATCGTGTTCAGCCACTCTACCTACACTGCCTGTGACACACGGACACACACACAAAACACACTCATCCTTGTTCGTCCCTGGCTGTGAAAACACAGGCAGCTGCCCCCCCACGCTCCGACACCCTCCACAGGAAGAGACAACACCAGCGCTTCCTGTGGCTTTGAAGCAGCGGTCCCAGGTCCCCTGTCGGTCCCCAGCTTCCTTTGTCTTAACCGCAGGAAGGAAGCCCTCTCTAGCACGAGGCCACAGGGCCTTAGGGAGCAAGAGGGAGTGTGTTTGTGTGTGTGCATCTATCAGTGTTGTGGGAGTGTAGCGAGGTTCTGCTCACTGAGGTCACATGCATTTACAGGGTTTTTCCCCCTCTGACTCTCCAGCTCATGAACTCTGGTCACGGTGAGGGTGTAGAGCGAGAGGGAAAGAGCAGGAGAAAACTGCAATAACTTCCTCCTCTCTTTCCTCTTTCCTGTCACGACTGTTTGCCACATGCACGATGGAGGGAAGATGAGACAGTGAGAAAGAAAGGGAGGATGATGGGCGGAGAGACAGGGTGAGATTTTGAAAGGGTGAGGAGGGGGCATTGCCGAATTGTGTGAGTGACAGCACAGGACGCAGGCTTGTGGGAGGTGGTGTATGTCTCTGTAAGTGTTGCAGAGAATTCTGTGTGTATATCCACACACACACACACACACACACACACACACACACACACACACACACACACACATATATATATACAGCAGACAGATACACACCAACAAGTGGGGGCGGTGAGGAAAAGGAAGGCCAATAAATATTTACTGACACAGCAGAAGTGGAGAATGGTTGTCCACTAGTGGAAACAAAAGGCAGAGGATGAGGAGCGGCGTGCCAGGAAACCTGCCGGCTGCGGGTGCTGCGCCCCGCTTGTGCCCGCATGGAAAACAAGAGGAAGACGGGAAGGGAGAATGGAGGAGAAAGAGAGGGCAGGGAGGGAGGGAGGGAGGGACAAACAGGGTTGTGGGTAAGGGACTGCTCAAAAACAATACCTGCCTTGTGCAAAGCTACACAATGGATTTAGTTAACTCAAGACAAAATTGAGTGAGTGTTTTTCTGAGAGAGGGTTTTGGTTTGGGCATGCGACAATGTGCAATCATGAATCAACATTTTTATTTAAAAAATGCTCTTTATTTATTCAAAGTTATCTATGTAGCTAAACAAATCTCTCTCCACAATTATACACAGGGTCAGAACACATCAATTGTTACTTCCCGCTGGTGATGTGTCATAATAAAATAGTCCCTATTCCTATTGGTTTGCACATGACAGAACTCTGTCAAGACATTTCATTCAGATCCAAAGACCAAATAGTGAAAGCAGATGCTCATATGTAAAACAACATTTTATATTTTACAGTTATCACAACAGAATTCAATTAATTTCTAATTAGCATCTGCAGAATGTGTTAATGATATTAACTCCCAACAGTTTGATCAATTTACATTTCTGTTACACTGAAAAGACTGGTAACTGTTGCTTAAGTTGCTCAAGCCGTATTAATACCCCTATAATGTTCACATTGAAATGATATTGACACAATTAAGAAAGTGGACACCAGAAGTTTTGTAACATTAGCAGTTAGGGATGTTAATCTAATGTTTGGCGATAGCAATTACAGAAATTCTCCAAATGTTAATTTCTAATTAGGCAGCATTCCTTAACGAAGTGAAATTACGGCATGGCGACTAATTAAAGTCTTGTGTTAATTAGAATACATCTTAGTTAAGAAAACCAGCACAAGGTACGCTGGGCAATGTCTTCATCATTCCCAAATCAACTGGCCATATTAACAGCTTTGGTCTACAGAGTGTAGAGAGAAAGTTACTTGTGCGCATTGGATACAGGCTAGGCCTCATCCTCTCCTTTTGCCTTTTCTCTCACTCTGAAAGTGCTCCTATCTTTCTTCCTGTCTCCCAACCCTCCGGCAATGCTGTAAAATAGAAACCTAACCTCAATATTTTCCCTCACGGTGCTGGGACTTGCTGGCCCATTAAATTCCCCTTCCCATGTGTCAGCTTGCACATTTCCACCATGAAATGTTCGTATAATTAAACTTTCTTAATGATTTATAAGCTATAATAATAGCCGTAAGTATTTCAGAGCAGGTTAAAGGGACAGCCTTTAAGTGCACGCAGGGGGATGACCCTGTTTTAACATAGTTTCGGATGGGTGACTCTCGGCTGGAGACGAGGATGGATAGGGCAAGGGAGAACGGGACTGACGGAGGGAGGGAGTGAGCGAGTGGGCCTAACTAGGGTGGGTGGAGGAGGAGGCTGAGACCTTTGTGTCGTAGCTCAGGGTGATACTGACAGCGGGGAGAACCAAGTGGTTCCTGAACCCTAGCAGGGAGGAGACAGCTTACTCCTGACAGGCGAAGAGAGACACACACATGCAGAGCAGGCTGATGCCGCAAACAATGAAACCCTGAGCTAGGAGAGGAAGAGGGCGATGCAGAAAGAAAAGACACAGGTAGAAAGAGAGTTGGAACAATTTAAAACATCAAATAAAACTGTAGTACAATAAAGTCAAACGTGAAAATAAATTGTTATCAAAAAACACAAGACGAAAGAGAACATATTGAACTAAATAAAAGTTAAAAAAATATTATGAGTTATAGCCAAAGTAAAGCAATAATAAAAGCTCAGTTTATTCTTGTGTTTCATACCCACAAATAATAAAAACACACACACACACACACACACACACACACACACACACACACACACACACACACACACACACACACACACACACACACACACACACAGATGTTTGCTCTCTGCTGCCTCTCTAAAGGCGAGGCTGATATGATTGCCACTTAGGAAATCAGTGTGTTTTCACACCACTCTCAGCTCTGCCAAAGCTAATGTGTTAAATATCCATCGGGTACTGCTGTCCATTTCTGAGACGCACACACAAAGACACACACAGCCTTAGGGGCTGATACACACTGATTCCTTGTACTAACTGAGCGCACAGTTGGTATCCAAGCCAACATTTCTAAATTGGGGTGCAGTGAGAACATTTCAACAAGCTATGATGTGGAATTTTCACTCGGTTCTTCTAAATTTGTGAGGAGGTGAAGTAGAGCTAAATTTGAACTATTGTGTGACTTTTTTCACTTTTCTTGTTATTATCAAGACATGCCCATTAGTTGTTGTTTTTTTAAGTACATCACTGTTGCTGACAATTAACTTTCGGGCTGCACAAATCAACACATGAAGTCCAGCTACTGTAAGTGTTTTGAAAAGGTGGAGCCTGCTAATAGCAGAATCTACCAAAAATCTCAGTGGACTTTTTTTCACCTTAGCTGTGAATGAGGGAGGAGAAGAGAAGGAAAATTAAACGAAAACAACAAATCTGGAGGCGCCTGCTACTCTGCACAGTACTGGCAAATCAGGTGTGTGCGAGTGTGTGTGTGTTTTTGTTGTGTGGGTGTGTCCCTTTAGGGCTGAAGGAGTTGGATTCTCAGGGGAGGTGTTTTGTTTAAACTTCCAGGGCCACTCCACCCATCTCTGGTTAAGAAGCCGCTCATGGACATAGAAAAGAAAATTGGGGGAAAAAAAGAAAGGGGAGGAGGGGTAAAAGACAGTGCTAATGAAAGTGAAAAAGAGCGTTCCTCTTTTCAGCTATCAACTCTACTCCTTCATATTTGCTCGTCTCCTGTGCTGTGGGGCAAGAGAGAAGAAAGAGTCCCAGGAACAAGGAGAAGAAAAAAAAGAAAACAGGCCCTGCGATCCCCCTGTACTGAAAGAAAGGAGAGTCTGAGGGAGGGGAAACTATAGAAGGCCAACTGAAATTAATGGAAATATAACAATCTGAAATTAACTTCTCATTGCCACTAGCCATGATTTAAAACAGCTTTTTAACGAGAGAAAGGATGAGTCAGAACCAAATTAGAGGGAGAAGCGGCTGAGGCCATATTACATATCGGACAGGCTGGAGGAAGCTACAAGTTAATTTTTCCCATCTTGTAAAAACTTTTCCGTTCTCAAGGCACACTTACTTAAATTATTATATTGTCTAAATTATTCAGGACATACGACAACATTATTAGAAAAATACTTATGTAGGATATAAGAAAAAAAATCAAATTAATTAGCCATTTTAACAGACGGAAATAAAACAGTTCCAGTTCAGATTGTTTTTATACACCACAAAAAAAAGTTAAAAACACATTTTTCTTTATAGCTTTGGATAAAAAAAGATCTTATTTCATATCTTTAAACTATTTCAAGAAACTTTGGGTTTTTATTCCAGGATAAAAAAAATCGAAAAGTTATAAAATAATGTTTGGATTAATTAAGCACGGCACACTGATATTAAAATAGGTAAATAGAATGACTAACTGTAATGCTAGTTAACTAATAATAATAATAATTGTTATAATAAGAAATAATCATTATTATTATTATTATCTTTGTCAAGCCGTTTTTAAAGTAGACAATATATTTTATCAAATAATAATAAAACATGACGGCACCCTCAAGTAATAATGTACTTTTGTTATTCTTTGCAACATTTCATTCTGTAGTTTATTAAAAATAATGTGTACAACAACCACATCAATATACTTTTGAGTAAATAATGAAATTACCAAAGCGAATCCCTTAATGAATTCAATGTAAAAAGTCTACAAAAAAAAATTACACAGCTGAAGTGCTTTTCAAGTGATATTATTGATTAAAAACAAAGCCTGAGAGGAGGTTGAGGAAATATCACACACAAACACACAAGCACATACAGGACACACACACAACATTCAGTATAAAGTATATTATTAATCTGGTAAAAAAAAAAAAAAAGCAATTAAATCAAAGTGGTATAGAGCCTGAAGCTATGAGGACTGTCAATTCTGCTGGAAATGCCACAGAAGATTACAGTTGGGTTTGTGGATTCCATGAACCCTTTTTTTGATTAGGGAGTCAATTATTTCTCATTACTGAAGATGCTATTTCGGAAAAAGACCTTGTCAGTCAATCATGCAAAAAGTCCTCGAAAAGCGTGAATAAACCATTAAAGAGAGAGGCGGATGGGGGGGTGTTGGGGGGGGTAAAGCACACTGACCCTTTTCCCAACCCAAACTCCTACTTGTAGTCAAATTACCTTTTTAACTAACACCTCTGTCAGGTCTTTGTCAGCGTATGGTAATTAGGGCCTTCAGTGGAGAACATTTGAAAAGAAAACAGTATATTTATTAGTTTATCTCAGAGAAAGGCATTTACCCAGAGCTGAAGGTAAGTTTGAATGTGGTGATTATCTTGTCATTTTCAGGCTGTTTGTCTATGAGTGTGCATGAGTGCGCTGGTGGGTGTTTCTGTGTGTATGAGTGTGTGCATGTCAGTGTGAGTTAACGCTGGCGGGGTGTGACTCCAGGTAATGTGCTGATGTGCGTGTGTATGTGTGTAGATGGACGAACACATGTGCATTCATACATATATATATAGTACATATTTGTGTGCGTGCGTGTGTGTACTTTAGCTGCTTTCAGCACACTGATAGGCGAGCACAGCACATTTCTCCCATCCTCTTTGTTCTGTGTTGGATTTGACACCTCTAAACAATAGCAGCGCTTCACTTCGCCCAGCCCCAACCCACCACCAACCACACACTGCATGGACGGGAGCTGCCAATTAGCGCTATCAAACACCCCTCATCAGCTGTCTGCTTACCACCAAAAAACAAATCAATATTTCAAAGTTTCCTTCAGAAATAATCAGGTTAATTAGCAAACTTAAGGATACATGAGGGAAGTGAGAATGACCACTAATTGTATCGTATAGATTTTGTTTATAGAAAAGATGCACATAAAATAGCTCTGACGTGACAACATGAAGGTGGTCAGCCAGTAGAGTAAAGACAAAAGGTCTGCATCCTCTCTGTCTCCCCCTTTCCATTCAGGTGTCTGGATCAAATGTCCCCTGTCTCTATCCCTATCCTTTTATACGACACAGAAACTCTCAGCCACTCAAGAAATGCAACAAGCTCTCTCTTAGTTTATCTTCCTTTGTCTATGCCACGCTGGGTGAACTGTGTTTTGCGGGCAACGGGCAGCCAGACAACGCAGTGTGACCCAGGGGAAGGAGGGCCAGCGTGGGGAGAGAGGAAGGGAGAGGAGGCCTGTCATGGAGAAAGGGTCTCAGAGGGCTGGAGGTGAGCAGAGGTGTCTGGGAGATGACTGTCGCTCCTCTCTGTGGTCCGAGCCCTTTTCATTAACCTACACCCCTGGGTTCACCGTACAGAAACAGGGAGTGGAAGTGGGGACAGGAGGGTAAGAACCACCAGAGACCTGCTGCCTGCCTGTCTATCTGCATGCAGATCTGTGTCATCCATTACAGACAAGGGACTGCTTTTTAACAAAATACAAACAAACAGGAGCACATGCACGGGAAGACCAACACACTCAGAACACATGCACACAAAAATACACACTTCAATGCCTGCTAAGGGAAAGTAAGGGGTAACAAAGGACAGGCAGTGCCCCCTAGTGTTTTCATCAAAGAGAAATCAGACCAAATCAACTACCCAGGCATAGCCACAAAAACAGATACAGGAGGGGGTCCAGAAAAAAGAGAGAGAGGTAGGGGTGGGGGTTAAGAAGCTGGGTTCATTGGAGAAGTGGCATCACATGTGGAAGGCACAGGGTGGGAGTGGGTGAGCAAGGTGGTAGAGGGGAGACACTGGGGCAAGGAAGGAGAGGGGTGAAGGGAGCATGGGAGGAAGAAGGGATGGAAGTTAAGGGGCGGGTATGGGAGTAGGGGGTGTATTGTACATGTGAGCTGGCTGGTGGTGGAGTGAGGGTGGGGGGGGGGCTAAAAGATGTCTTGACACGACCAAGATGTTTCTAATGTTCGAGGCCGAGAGAGCGAGAAAGTGAGAGGCGGAGAGGGAGAGAGGCAGGCAGGCCATGCATGAAAGCCGATGTCAGTGGAGTCCAGAGGAATCGTCGGGTGTGAAGCCATCTAATAGGAAGGGAGAATATATATGAGACACACACACACACACACACACACACACACACACACACACACACACACACACACACACACACACACACACAATAGCCTCATCACCTTTCACATTGATTTCCCGCTGGCCAACCAACTGCTTAGCTATCCTTGTGGTGACAGGTTGACCCATGAGGCCTGTTAGATGCTCACACACCCACATACACACACACACACACACACACACAGCGAATTACCGAGCCACCCAATGCGGCCTGCTAAAAGATCTTAACATGAACCACAAACTTGCCGTTGGAGTAAAATGCACACTCATGCTTAAAGATAGAAATGTATACACAAACATGAACGCATCAAAAAAAAGTATTTGTTCATATGTGTTTTCTTTGTTTCTTTTACTCGGACAGCTTCGTATTCCCACCATGAAACAAGGCCTTCCCTTCAGTGAGTTCCACATTCAGCTCCAAGCCAGCTAGCACATCAAAGGCTGCTCCACACCAGGAGTCTCTTGCTCGCTCTCCTTCTCCCTTCCTCTCTCTCCCTCCCTTCTGCTCTTTCATAACCCCCATCGTATTTCACAGCACATAAAGCCTTAAAATGGCACATAAAACAGTTCATCTCTTTTCACTGTCAGCTTTCCAGGCTAAAAAAATTAAATAGGTTTTACTGCAGGTACATAACTAAAACACACCCATGGAAAGAAATTGCCATAAAGGATTCAAATTCAGCTTTCCATAAGTATCGGAGGCTATATCGTTGGGTATAGATCAGCTGAATGGCCAATATGGGGTATTTCAAGCCTAAAGTGCAGGAAATGGGAAGTGACTGTGGAATTGCCTGTTTTTCCTCAGCTATGTTTTTCCATTTTAACACTGGAGATATGTGCAGGAAATAAACGGCTCAGTCTACAGGTGATGCATTGACACTGAGAAATTCTTTATAACACACACTAAAAGAATGCTGTGACCGTGGTGATAAGTGTTTGGAATCCCACCACTGCATTCAATGAACTTTAAAAAGCATTGAAAACCAGAGAGCAGAGAGTGAAGGAGGCGGGCATGGATGGAGATCCAGAGTTTTAGGAAAAATGGGAAAGGGAGACAGAAGCAGAGGATTTAAACTTCAACCCTGAAGTCACTGAGTTCACTGACATTTGCACCAGGATCCGCCTCGCTGTTCCTCACAGCTATTCAGGAGCGACACTTTCCTTTCAATTCCTAAGACTTATTCTTCCTACATCCACCGAAGAATGAGACCATTCACAGTGTAGAAAAACACAGAGAAGCTGAACTGAAAGTGTTGAATTGAATTGTTGCATTGATGATTGCAGCCCCGTATGTCCTTAAGATTCATTTTGTATATTGTATGTATTCTTATAGAAGAATTAACAAGCGGAGGGAAGGATAAAAAATGACATGTGACGAGCGATTCATTTGAGCTGTCAACATGTCATCTTCCCCACATTCAAACCTCACGTCAGCCGCTCCTATTCCCTCTCTGGTGAAGGTGACCTAGGTCGTAACCGGCTGACACACCCAGACACAGCAGGTGAAATCATGGATTTACCACAGTGGGAACATCGAATACGAGAGATCAGGAATAAAGGGCAAGTTAGAGCAAGATGATATTAGGAAAAAAGGACAACATGTGACAGCTTCTTAATAAAAGAGACCAAATGAGGATACTTGTTAAAGGATTGTAAGCCTCTTGAATCTGCAGCATTCTTATAAATAATTTCATATTTAAATTGTAATGTATTAAAAATTCAGATTAAGATTACTGTTCAGCAGATTTACAAAAAATAAATAAACAGCACCTCAGTGACCAACATTGAATGGAGACTGTGAGAAGGAGAACAAAATGGAGAAAATTGGGTCTTGAACAGAGACGTTATTAAAAAAAAAGCAGAATTTAAGAAAGAATGTGAATTAGACACAGAAGGGAAGTCAGTCTCAAGTCAAGGAACGGAGTAAGACATCATAAAATGAAGAAAGCTGATGGGAAGTTGAGGTTAAGAGAGGGAAGGGGAAAAAGTGTGTTGTTTATCGGAAGCTAAGAGGAAGAACAAAGAACAGGTGTAAGACCCCGTACGACTGCACGAGAGAAAAAGCCAGAAACTGAGAAAAGGTAAGTTTACACATAAGTGGCAAGAGAGAAGGACGTTGACCAAAGAGACTCAGAGGGGTGCGGGTTCGACCAAATAATCAGGGAGGGGCGATCATATTTTAGAACATAAGGGCAAGTGGCAAAGGAAGAATGAGTGAAGTGGAGTTTCGTTCCGAATTAAGAAAGAAGGGTAAAGACATCAGCGAACGACAATGGGTTTTAAAGAGTGAAAGAAAGAGTGAGAGCGCTGTGAAGTAGAGGAGAGGGAAAGGAGCGAGACCTTGCCTCTGAGGCAACGAGCCGAGAGGAACGAGAGAGGCAGACAAAGCCGCACGCTGCTCTCACACCGCAGACAAAGAGAGGAGGTGCATCATGGGAGTCTGAGCCTAGCGCCGCCACAGACGCCATGCTGGATAAATACGCAATGGCCCATATTCACAAATAAAACGCAAACACATAAGCCTTCATGTAATGATCGCTGATTTGGTAAATAGAAAGACAGTTCTGAGTTAAATTGGTGAAAGTCTGAAAAGGGTCAGTTTCCTTTCATTACTGCCTCTGTATATTTAAGAATATGCAAACAAATTATTCAATCTCTATTGTGCACATCTTATATAAGCATACTGTACCAGATGCATATAGATTATGTTTAAAATATTATATTATTATTATATGTTATTATATTATTACCATTGATTTTTGAATAAAATATGGTAGAGTAAGGAAAGCCTGAGCAAATCAAGACAGCATCCTCGCTGACCAAGCGGGTAGCTGGAGGGAGGGAAGATTGTCCGAGCAGCTAAAAGGCAGACAGTGTTGGTAAAAGAGTGGAAACAGGCAAGAGGAGGGGGAAAGAAACAAAGTGAAAGACAGCATGGTGAGACGAGAGTTTTCTCTAAAGCATTCTGATTCAAGCAGGGTTGAAGCAGAGGGTGAGAATAAACAGGAAGGAAGGAGGGCTATTCAATATTGCCGCAATTCAGGTATGAGTGGAAATGCTAATGTTTGTCTGTGTGTGCTGAGTGTCCTGTGTGTTTCATTGTAAATCTGATTAGGTGCATATATGCATGTGTTTACTCTTCAGAAACCTAGCTCAGGGAAACACAGGCTGAAGCCGTTAAGACACAGGGGTGGCAGGGTGAAACTGGGTTTTACTTTTTCAGCTTATGTGTCAAAATTCGAAGGGAAGATATGCAAAATTGTTAAGATATCATCTCTAAAGTTTTCCATCTATCCCCTCTGAATGCTACTTCTCTGGTGCTTTGTTTCCCCTTCTTCCTCTCGGTCTCTTCCTCCGGCAGGTCTGAAATGCCGGAGCTGCTGTAGCTGAACTCTGGGTAGCACTGTCTCCGGGAAAAAACAAAGTGATCAATGTGAGAAGGCACGGGGCGCTCATGGACAGGCCAATCAATGGTGGAAAGAACCTTGCCCAGGGCCTTATGCAAATGGAAGCACGTCCCTTAACCTCGGGAGTGAACATGCGCACTAGATCAATGGGACGAGGGTAGAACCTTACAGCAAGATCAGCCTCAGCCAGTAAATATGTAATGATGAATCCCTTAAGATTTCACTGAACTCAGATGAACTTCAGCTTGGCTTCTTATATCACAAAAGTAGCAAGAAAGACCCCTGTGTTGAGTCAGCAGGGTGTGGGGTGGGTGGGGATGGACAAGAGAGATTAGAAAGAGCCTTTGCAGAATGATGCACTGAGGACAGATGGATTTTTCACTTCCTTTTCACTCAGGAGAAAAAAAATAGGAAGACAAAAAGGTGAGAGGAGACTTATGAATAGTCAACTCAACAATACTTGTTTGAGGTGTAATGATTTTCAATTATGTCACTATGGCAACATGTGTGTGTATTGAGGAATGAAAGAGAAGATCGGGTAACCGTGACGACCTGGTGAAAGCGAGCTCGACCGTTTAAATCCATGGATGGTCAGACCAAGGACTAGAGAAGAAATACCATTCAAAACGAACAGCTGACATTAACAAATGCCCTCATAAGCCGCAGTCTGAAACTGGTATCAATCAAAAGCTATCAAAGACCAATTAGAAATAGTACATGACTTAATTATGTACAAGATAACTGGGCGATCGGGAGACTGATTACTACTTTTCTCTCTGTAATCAGAAAATAATACACAACTTACTGAACTGGTAATGAAAAAATGGTCAGCTGTGTCTCAAACCATTGTGGAGCAAAGACAAAAGGAGAAGGGTTTACTGTAAAAGCAATCAAAGAAATGTAAAGAGACAAAGAGGGATTCTTCTAACTGATGGTGGAAACCATGAAGTAATGCAAGTGATGCTGAAGCGTATTGACCTTTCCTACGTCAGAGGCACAACTCCAGGTCTGTTTCTCAGCTGCTGAGTAAACTTTAGGAGAGTTTATGACATACAGTGGGGAAAAAAAGTATTTAGTCAGCCACCAATTGTGCAAGTTCTCCCACTTAAAAAGATGAGAGAGGCCTGTAATGTTCATCCTAAGTATACCTCAACTATACCTCAAAAATCCAGAAAATCACATTGTCTGATTTTTAAAGAATTTATTTGCAAATTATGTTGGAAAATAAGTATTTGGTCACCTACAAACAAACAAGATTTCTGGCTCTCACAGACCTGTAACTTCTTCTTTAAGAGCCTCCTCTGTCCTCCACTTGTTAACTGTATTAATGGCACCTGTTTGAACTCGTTATCAGTATAAAAGACACCTGTCCACAACCTCAAACAGTCACACTCCAAACTCCACTATGGCCAAGACCAAAGAGCTGTCAAAGGACACCAGAAACAAAATTGTAGACCTGCACCAGGCTGGGAAGACTGAATCTGCAATAGGTAAGCAGCTTGGTGTGAAGAAATCAACTGTGGGAGCAATTATTAGAAAATGGAAGACATACAAGACCACTGATAATCTCCCTCGATCTGGGGCTCCACGCAAGATCTCACCCCGTGGGGTCAAAATGATCACAAGAACGATGAGCAAAAATCCCAGAACCACACGGGGGGACCTAGTCAATGACCTGCAGAGAGCTGGGACAAAGGCTACCATCAGTAACACACTACGCCGCCAGGGACTGAAATCCTGCAGTGCCAGACGTGCCCCCCTGCGTAGGCCAGTACATATCCAGGCCCGTCTGAAGTTTGCTAGAGAGCATTTAGATGATCCAGAAGAGGATTGGGAGAATGTCATATGGTCAGATGACAAACAAAATAGAACTTTTCGGTAAAAACTCAACTAGACGTG
The DNA here is from genome assembly GCF_000735185.1 of Notothenia coriiceps. Lineage (NCBI taxonomy): Eukaryota > Metazoa > Chordata > Actinopteri > Perciformes > Nototheniidae > Notothenia > Notothenia coriiceps. The sequence continues at coordinate 86,093 of NW_011359629.1, forward strand.
TTTGGAGGAGAAAGAATGCTGAGTTGCATCCAAAGAACACCATACCTACTTTGAAACGTGGGGTGGAAACATCATGCTTTGGGGCTGTTTTTCTGTCAAAGGGACCAGGACGACTGATCCGTGTGGCTGGGTCTTTC
>NW_011359630.1:0-5117 GCF_000735185.1 Notothenia coriiceps
CCTTTACCTCACTGGTTGGAGAAAAAGCTTCTTATATTCGTTAGCATAGCTAGCTAACCAGATGCTAATAACAACAACGTTATTGACTGTATAATCAGTATGACAGATGAACAGATCGCCACTGGGCTTTCAACTAAAGACACAGCCACGCAAAAACTGCGGCATGTGTACAGCTCCTTATGGGTATTGCAATTTGTGAAGTCCCGGCCCGGAGCCGCGTTCTGGTGCTCTCCGTTAGAACTACACTCCTGTCAGACGAGACATATACCACGTGATGACACGTTAGGCTCGTGTTGTGTTCAAGGACCCTGACCTTGGCCAGGAAAAACAAGCTTGTTTAATTATTTTGCGGTCTAGATTTCTTGAATTTTTTTCTTTTTTGCTGTGTTTATAAATTACCTCGAGGGCCGTACCAAATGGTCTCGCGGGCCGTATACGGCCCGGAGGCCGGAGGTTCCCCACCCCTGTCCTAGACTGATGTCAACTGTCATCATAGACCGTCCGAGCGGTGCATTCCAGGCTCAAATCAAGCGCACCGCTGATTTTTTTTTCCTCCTTCAAAATATGCTGGTGTTGAAGCCGTGTCAGAAAAGAGGCAGACTGCTAAACCACAAAACTTAGTCAGAAAGGGCATCAAGGCCACTGTGGCCTTATGGCAGATATCATTTTTAAGGGCACAAGGCCAAAGTGGGAGGCCATGAGGGCCATGGCCCTCGTGGCCCTCGTGAAATTCCTGCCCTGATACAGACACACATAGATGAGACAGTTAATTAATGTACTTATTGCAGCAGTCTGCATATTTGGTACCCCTGCTGGTCTAAGAGTTAAACCAACTCATTCAGTTAAAATTCATTAAATTACGTGTGCCACCTTTATATTCATATTTAAGGCTTTACTGACTGTGCCACAATAATGTCACCTAATGTTATTGAGTTAAATATTATCAATATTGTGGCTTTCCAAGTTAACATTGATTGATATGACTGCGATTAAATCAGCATATACCTCTGCCAGGGGATGCCACCCCTGAAATTCTCCTGCAACCCTCTTGCCACCCCATGAATATTTGTCTAGATCCACCCCTGCCTGCGTGTAATAATATAATTTGCTCACACATAACATAATTCTGAGGTGAGACATTGTTTCTTTGTGCAGTTGATATGAGCTTGGAAACTATTTTAGCCTGTATGAACATTAAATCCATTTGATCTGACAAATGTATATTCAATTCTTACTCTCCTTCAGATTCTGGTGTGGTCTCATAAACTCCTGAGAAATACATCTGCCTCTAACTGTTTAGCTGTGCTGCTCATCAGCTGGATGCTAACTATGTCTGCAGTTTGTTGGTATACAGGGAATGAACAGAGGATTTTCAGAGCTTTTTGAACTGAAAACAGCTGCTTGCTGCATTAGGAAACACCCCTGACGGCAGTAAGAGTGAACCAGAACCGTAAAGTGTTGCAGGCTGTAAAAGGTAAAAACAATGAGCTTCAAGCAGCTAATGAGCTCTGTAGAGTGAGGGAACTGTACAGCATGTAATATTTCTTTAGGGATTCGTAACTATAAACGTCATTTGACCCATTCCTCGTATAAAATTATCGACTACCGCGGCAACACAGACTTCCACAGCTGTAACTCTTCTTAATACACTGACTATCTGACGTCCCCGTGGCTCTTTATACTGCAGCCCAACGAACTGGATCAGTGAACACGAGTACTCCATCAGAGCAAACCACTGGAGCAGCCAATGGCAAAACAGTTCATTACAGTAATGAATATATTTTACAAGCATTGAGCCCACAGCAGGATCAATATCAGGAACAGTTGGTTCTGATAGTCTGCTTCAACATCACTGATTCTGACTCCAACAGAAACCCACTGCCCCAGTATGTGGCAGTGATCAAGGACAGTTATAGCAAGGTTGGGAGACTGGATAATTGCATGCATTGTTTGGTATGAACATAGAAGCCTATTTTTTCCTGTGGCACAAACAGACTTCCATATATTAGAGAGAACTTTATGACTTTTTGTGTTAATATTTTGTTACCAATGACAACCAGCTTCAGTTCCAGGCTATGCATTGTATTAATATTTTGGATCTAAGCCTTGAAGGGAGCCAACATGTATAAAAGGCAAGATTCCCAAAGGTTGTTTATACAATTGAGTCAAAGGAGTGTGTCTTTACAGCATTATAACAATACTGGTGTATGCAATGCAACCAGTATGCAGGTTAATTAATGATTCAACCTGCAATTACTGAGTTTTGAAACAAGGTATTTGTTTAGTCACACCCTGATGGACCATTTAATAAAGTCAATCATTTAGGTATTCTCCCTCCAAGCAGTGTGGGGTTTCATCAGCTACTGAAAATGTGATCTGAGTACAAATACAATGAGCATCACAATGCCTAAAAGACTGTGGTTATCATATGTTGAACAAAAGGCTTATCCACAACTGTACGGAGCTATAGGTGTGTAGTAACATATCTACATGTACAAACCAGGTCCAGATAAGTGTTCAGAGCATTTTGTTCCTCTCTTTCCTGGTTTATTGAGAGATCTGATGCAAAATATATCCGTCAACTGTATGATTCAAAATCATGCTGCTGCCAGTTAGAGATCATAGTTTAGTGTTTTACAATACCAGTCAGATCTGTGAATACAATGTTGCTGTTTTTTTATATATTGCTGTTGTATGTTTTTCTAATGGACTTTGAGTCTGACAATTAAGATGAAACTAAAACATGATGAATACAATCCAACTGACCTGATACCATTATCACAGTAGGCATTTACGTATCATTTATAATGTTGTTTGAATAACTTGACCTCGCTTCCACTGTTTTCTCGGTCACTAATGGAGGATTACTCAGCAGATGCATGCCAGTTGTCTCAGCAGAAAGGAGCCCCTGGCACTCTGACTTCCCCTCCAGCCTCCAGAGAAACGAATGTTTGTTCTGGCTTGTGCCATCCGACGCCTATTCATCTATTACTTCCATTCAAAGACTGTAATGCTCTCATTAAGCTACCAACGTTCAGTGAATGCTCGCTGGGGATTGTTCACTGATGCCAAGAGACAGTGTTCTCATGTGTACACTGATGAATGTTATCCTGTGTTCACTACCGTCACAATGCCGTGGCTTTGTGACTCACTGTCAATGACTGTTCCATTGTCAAGCCTTCGAGACAATACCCCAATGTCCCAAATCGATTATGAGCTATCTGACTTGGTTATTGGTCTTTGAATAACACTGTAAGAAACTCTCATTTGATTTGAATTTCTGGGACTCATTCTCTTAAGGCCTAAACTACAAATAGACCAGGATTTCTTTTTTAAATCCACATCTCATGAGATGATAAAATATAGCCTATAGGTGCATCATTTTGGAATCATCTACATATTTTGAGCATGACAGGTGCAGATACACTTTGCTGAATCTCATGTTACTGGCATAGGAAATACTGCTGGAAGCTTTGCCTTTCATTAGGGAAAAAGCTAAAACTGTTAACACATTTGATATATGTCTGAGTATGAAGAGCCTTGCTTCACATTTACTGACAAAATATGTGCTATAGGCTGCATGAGTGATGTGATCCCCAGGAAGGGTGTCAAGGTGATATATTGTCACACTTTCCGTCTCCTGAGACATGAGCCAAGTCAACTGTGAGTAATACGAAGCCACAATATTTGAAATATCATACATTTCAGGTAGAAAATAACAGAAAATAACTGGAACTGTGCTGCGCTTCCAACTGTTCACAGACTGGGCTCTGGGTGTTTCTGTGTGATGAAGGGCACTATAGTTAGCATGATTTACAATCCCAATTCAAGCTAAGTGACATTTGATAGCATAACTATTAAGTAGAAGCGGATGCATACAGTGATCATCAACAGTTAATAAACTGAAGCTTCATTTTCACATCCAATTTCACTCGCTGATAATTGCAATCCATCATTTTGAGTCTGCGGGATCAATAGGCAGAACCGATGTTGTTTAGTCGACTGGAGGCGTGTCATTTTGATAAATGGCTCAATCAGCTGAACCTGAGGAGGCTTATACCTTATGAGTCACACAGATCAGAAAAGTTGAGGGAGTTTTGACCACAGCAAAGGCACACTGCAAACATTCTGTTTTAAACAGAAATAATGTCATAATGGAACGCCAAGTTACGTATTGTAACCCTTGTTATATTAGCACAGGCGGAGCCCTCTACTGGACTCTATGGGTACTACCTTATCATAAAAGCATTCACCTACTGAGATTTCTATAGACCAGGGGTCGGCAACCTTTTTGATAATGAAGTGCCATTTAAAAATAATCAGCGTGCCGACAATCGAGAATTATCAACGGGGGGGTTGAGGAGCTTGACGCTCATGAACTATCAGCCGGAGGGCGGGGGGAGCCTCGCTGCGGGGAAGCAGTGTGTGGACCTGTCAGCGCAACTTACATGATGCCACATTTAAATAATTGATTTAAACGGCATAATAATAAGGACAATTGTCCGTTCTGTGATTCTCCAGAACACACATGTTATGATATTAGGGTCATGCAGAGTGAGATGAGATCGCTGTCCCTTTAAGAGAGAGAGAGAGGTGTGGCTTGTGCATGTGTGTGTGTGGATGGCAGAGCGACAGTGAGGGGGGAACGTGTGTATGTTTCTGGAAGTGAAATGAGGCAGCAGAAAAACAGAGGTCTGTGATGTATTTTGTGAAACAGAAGAACAGCTAAATAAATGCAACGGCCTCCCAAGAAGAGCTCGCCTCTCTCCAGTCATTTAAGCTAAAGTGGGTTATTGAACGCTTGTTGCTGCTGCCCTCCTCGACTACGGTCTGGGAGCCGACAGGAAAGTTCAACACACAGATGGCCAGTCGGCCCCTTTGTAGCATATTATTTCGATGAACAGATCGCCACTGGGCTTTCAACTAAAGACACAGCCACGCAAAAATTGCGGAATTTGTACAGCTCCTTATGGGTACTGCAATTAGTGAAGTGCTTTCCTCCGTGGTGAAACGATCAGCACTGCACCACGGAGGAAAGCGGCAGAAAGTCACCTGGAGATAAAGAGAGCGGGGCTGCGTTGCGTGCATGGCTTCCTTCTGCAGGTAACGGGGAGACG
>NW_011359631.1:0-3737 GCF_000735185.1 Notothenia coriiceps
ATTATGGTTTGATTGCATAATCACAGGGTATATTACACTTTAGATGAAATGGTTACAACATGTGTTAGACGTGACATGAAAAGCATATCAAAAATATATTAAAAAATCCATTGTTCTGGATCTCAAAAACTCAATGGGTGTAGGAAGGTGAATCTGCAGACCTGTTTTGCTGGCTTGGCATAACAGGGTTAATATTCATTCATTTGGAACACATGACTTCCTTTATGAATACACATTGGAGAAAGCAAATTGGGTGCATTTCATTTGAGAATTTTGCATGAAATCTCATAAATCCTTATTTTTCAGGGATTTGGCCATTTTGGGCATAAAGGGGTTACAGCAGAGAAAACATTTGTATCAGATGAAACAAGGTTCAACCCCACGGCTCCCGGACTATACCACCAATACCACCAAAATGCTTACGTGAATGGGGACGTGAATATAATAATGTACCAAATGTCTCTCTGAACCACCCAAGCATCATTACCATTCATAGTCTATGAACCATAGATATCTATACTAAATGTCATTGCACTCCATCCAACAGTTGTTTAAACTTTAGATATTTCACCAAAAAACAATCATTTTTGACAACATCAAATTGACCCAAACTCATTGTTTTTCCATTGCAAAAATAAATCCAACATATTTAAAAGCTGTTATAATCAGAAAATACTCATTATAATCGCATTTAAACCTATTGTTTAAGAATGGCTCTAAAAGCAGATTCAACTGTTGTACAGATACTATTTATTGCTCTTTGTCCTCATGGAGGGAACTTCACAACACATCATCTGATGCAATTCTGAACCAAGTAAACATCCACAGCTAGTACACCTGATAATGAATGAATAAACAAGCCTTCCGCTGACAATCCACCCTACAGTAAGATATAATTATTTACTGTTTTTACATGAATTTATTAATAAGAGACATTTGGTGATTAATACCTATAAAAATGTTGGATGAAATAGCTCGAACCAATATTCTGAGACCTCAGAGTTAGTCACTAATAATAATAAAATTACTTCATTACTTCAATCCTAACGCTGTATATATTTACATACTTTTTTGTATTTAAGAAAAGTTCTGCTTTTAGCGTGTTTTTTACTTTTAATAGAGCGCAACATGATAAGTAAATACTATACCCCTTGGAACTTTGTACCCTGCCATTTAACCCTCACCGTATCACTTTGACAAGAGCCTCGCTCATTCTATCTCTCGCTGCTGGGGAGGGAAATTGTTCACAAACAAATTGTGATCATGACTACAAATCAAGAAAGCAAGATAAAATAAATTAAAAATAATTAAGAATAAAACAAATATTTAAAGCAAAAGAGAAGGAGATATATTAATGAAGACTTACAAAACACCATGCTGTGGGTACGTGGTTTGATGGACTACATATAATATAACATACGGTTTAGTATTAGCCTAACTAGCTTACAGTTTATAATGAACAAAATGAAGCAAGAAAATCGAATCTTTAGTGACTGAAGTATTAGCTCCAGGTTTGGTGCTTTCTAGTACTACAACAGTCAAAGCAGTGCCTTTCCTCTGCCTGATCTGTTTTCTGAGGATTTACAGAATTATTCTAGGTCACATTGAAAAATCAATCCTCAGGTCAAAGGTCAGTCCACAGTGTCCTCATGTTCCCTCCACCACAGAACCTGGACATCCTTTCCTCTGCAACAGCACAGTGTCAATACACGTATGCAAACAGACGGCATTTGCCTCAGAGCCAGTGGCGGTTCTAGACCCATTTGACCATGGGGGCCAGGCTTGGGCCAGTTATTTCATGAGAGGGGCACAATAAAAGCGGGTTAAAAAGACAAAGACAGTATAAAGTCATTGTGGAAAATAAACATAAAATACAGTAATTGGTATTTGTTTTTGTAAAGGTATTTGTTTTAGTACATTTAAGTTACAGTCCTTTGTTTCAGTCGTTTGTTTAATTTAGAGTATTTGTTTTAGTAACTTTAAGTGACAATTTAATTAAAAAACATAAACAGTATTTGCTTGTATAAGGTAATGAACAGTTTAATCTCCACTGTACATCCGGGTCTCTGATTTGATTTAGTTCCAATAAATCGTAATATTGTAACCTTTTTTTTGGAGGGGGACCACAGAGGGTCGCTGGTCAGCGTTCCGCCCTAGAACCGCCCCTGTTCAGAGCTGTTTCTTTTTGACAGTTCTCTTCATGGTATTTGACCGTCATGCAGACAGTTGCTGCTGCATCTGATTGTCTGAATAAGGAGACGGGCATATTACTGACCAAAATTTGTCTTAAAACTTTAGCCAATTTGGGAGTGCCTTCAAATCCTTTCCTCTTATATCCAGCAGGGGGCGACTTTCCTGGTTTCAAAAATAAGTGTGGTTGTATAGACTAGAGGTTGCGCTAGACTTTTTCACTGCCCATCATTTTGACGGACAGGATCGGGGGGCGGGGGAGGAGAGCACGGTCGTGAACTGTCAATGGGGGTGAGGGGGGGCGAGCACAGTCGTCAACTGTTAGCGTTGTGTTATGCATGCCCACTGCACCTCGCGGGAGTGAGCACAGCGTAAAGCCAAAACTCACAGACATTTCAATGATTTGTACGGCAAAGTTGGGTTTGGAAACGGTATCATTTCCTTTTTGGCAGGCACTTTGGCGCTGTTCCGAGTTTGACCTAGTCCGTCAAAATGACCGACTGCTTTCAGATTTTTCCGTCATTGTTAAAAAAAATCTGTCATAGACGAAAAATATTCGGTTAACGCGACCTCTGGTAGACATCTATGAAAAATGTATCCTACTTCTCATTTGATTTATTTCATCCTTTCCTGACAAGTGTATTGTCTTAAAAGCTAGTTATTTATATTATTCTTCGATAAAGCTAAATGTTCTTTTTGAAGATTAGGGTCCTATTGCTAGCAGAATGCTATCACAGCGTGGTTATGCTAGTCTTGTTATCGGTTAACTACTTTAGTTGAGCAAAGTTAGAACGATATTGGCAGATTCCGATTTCACGGATCAATAACTCATGAACAAGACATTGTTCAGACACAAATTACGTCTCCGAAGCACCGTGGTAAGGTTGACAACGAACTACAATCACATTTTGATCAAAAAAAGCCAATACGTGCCGTCCTCTAAGCTGGACACATTACATTGGTCTCTGTCCGCAGCCGGAGAAGAAACGAGTGCTCAGGGACCGTCTGCAAAGTGCAACACCGAAAAAAGAGAATACAATAATATTCAATAACGTTACTATTATACAGTATATTACTACCAAACTCACTACACACATCAATAGTCTCCTGTTGCTCATACTACAGCAGAGAGTTTGGAAAAATATGGTTTGGAATAATTTTGGTGAATATTTATAATGTAAAGTCTTCAAAAAATATGGCATCATCTTCAATAACGTTACTATTATACAGTATATTTATACCAAACTCACTACACACATCAATAGTCTCCTGTTGCTCATACTACAGCAGAGAGTTTGGAAGAATGTGCTTTTGAATAATTTTGGGGAATATTTATAATGTAAAATCTTCAATAAACATGGCATCATCTTCAATAACGTTACTATTATACAGTATATTTCTCCCAAACTCACTACACACATCAATAGTGTCCTGTTGGTCATACTACAGCAGAGAGTTTGGAAGAATGTGCTTTTGATTAATTTTGGTGAATAATTATAATGTAAAATATTCAATAAATATGGCATCATCTTCAATAACGTTACTAT
>NW_011359632.1:0-1186 GCF_000735185.1 Notothenia coriiceps
TGATCTTCATTACATACTTCATTTAAAATCTAATTTAGACCGATGACAATCATATTACATTAATATTAACCCTAGAACTGCAGATAATATATAGCTAGGAAGGACTAACTCAAAAAGTCTGTTCAAAAAGGCAGAATTCCAGGTAAGAAAATCATATATGGCATTTGCCATTACACATATTTAATTAAAATGTCTGTTAACACTAGAACCGCCAACAGCGTCAGCACCTACAGAGATATGATTTTCAAATCATTTAATTTTTTCCTCTTCATAATTTCCTTATAAACTAAGCAGGACAATTTAAAACTCAGTTAATTGGGTTAATTTAGAAATGGCTTCAGTTTATCATCATAACAGATCAAAAAGTTCAGATTCATGTTAAAATAAATCAAGGAATGATGCACTTCTACAAACAAAAACAACATAATTAAAACATTTAAACAAACTATTAAAGTAGATGAACTACATTATTCAAAAGGGTTAGTCAAAATGAATCCCGGTTCTAGTGTTCATTTACCCCGTTTTGTCTTGTCTTTGCTTAATCGATTTGAAACCAAGTCTAACGTAGCTTAAACTTAACGTTAGCTTTCTAGCTAACACAACACAGTCACGTAGCCTACCTTTCTCTGTGGTTTTTTTTGTAGTGACGAATGAAGTTGGCTGTTGTGGTGGTCCTGTCACTGATCTTTATGCTGCAGACACATTATTTATTATTATTTTGTCGATGATGCCACCGCTGTTCTCTTCTTATTAGCGTCATCGACAAAATAATCCTTGAATCCAAACTTAACTATTTTTGGAGTAAAGCTAGCCGCTGCCATGTTAACTGACACTCCTGCCGTCTAGTGGGTTGCCAGGTTTGCGCGCATGGCGTTATAATCACGTTTTTCGAAAAAACTAAACGTAATATCCCACTACAAAAACAAACGCAAATATTTAATTTTAAACAGTCAAGTCCTTTCAAGTCATCTAGCTTTAAGTCAAGTCTCAAGTCATGAATACCAAGTCAAAGTCAAGTCTTTTATCAATATTAGTCAAGCAAGTCTCAAGTAAAAAAATATGCGACTCGAGTCAAGTCATGTGACTCGAGTCCCCACCAGAGTTCTGCACGGGTCTGATTTTCAAGACCCGCTCCCGCCCCGCACCCGCGACGTGCAATACCGAACCCGCCCCGCTACCCGCACAT
>NW_011359633.1:0-2858 GCF_000735185.1 Notothenia coriiceps
AGTGTAGGCGGGGCGATCGGCTGTTCGGCGGGCGGAGCGGCGCTGCGTAAAACGGCCGTGACATCATCTTCAATGTGAAAAACAACATCAAAACATCAGCCGTTAGCTGTTAGCCCTCAGAGCTCACAGCTCCTCATATCTGTTCAGAAACTAGACAGAAGTTAAACAAGTACAAACCACAGACTGTCTGAGTCATGGAGAATATAGTCGCTGGTTTATTTATGTCTGTAGGCCGTTGTTGTGAGTGTGGACGGAGCAGCTACAACGTTAGCTTAGCCGATCGATCCGATCTCCATTCAGAAAACACGCATTTGAGTTTAGTGTGTGTGTGAATGCAACAGGTAGGCCTGAAAAAAACAAAATAAGTCACAAACTTTAGTAAATTGATCCCTGCATTCAATGTAATAATCTCTTTTCTGGTCTTCACACACACAGAAACACACACACTGTGGAACACTACTAATAGTAGATCAGGGTTCGTACGGGTGGTTGAAATCCTTGAAAATGCTTGAAATTTGACGTGGTGTTTTCAAGGTTGGGAAAGTGCTTGCATTTTGGGAATGGTGCTTGAAATTGAGATAAAGTGCTTGAAAATGTAAATGCTTTACTTTTACAATAAATTTCTGTCTGACTGAATAGTTCGCTTTTTAGATTAAAATAAAAGAATTGCTTCGCTTCTACATAAAACAGCTCCGCTCAGGCCTTCCCGCTCTGCACACGACCTACAAGTGTTTGTGTTACGTGTGACCTGGGCATTCTGATGAGGGTGATAGATGACAGTGTGCCAGGAGGTTGCAGTTTCAACCAAGCGGCAAACTCTGGGGAAGAGCCGGGACGCTAATACGGAAGTGCCTCAAACTGCAGTTCATCTAGTGGCCAGTAGGAGCAGTCTGCAGAAGGGAGCAAATTCCATAGACCCCAATGTTAAAATGCCCAACTTTAGAGCAGAATTAAACATGTTTACATCGTGGTTCAAAAAAACATATTCTCTGTATAGTTAGATCCCCCCTTGATGAATATGGATTGGGGGGGATGAATATTTTCTCAAGTCATCTCTTTTAATTAATATTAAGCCTTAAAGCTTTTGCATAAATTAGGGCGTGGTCACTTTGATGGACATGTACATGCCTCACTGTCAGCTAACAGCAACTTGTCCACTCTGCTAGGCTACAACCATAGAGGCTACAACGTTAGTTAGTCATAGTACTGTACTTGACCCTTTAGCTTTAGCCGTGTTCGTGGTGATTGTGCCTTTTAGGGAATATTGTTACAAATACCAGACAATTAAAATGTTGTGCTGTGCGCTTGAATGTACTAACACAACTTCCAAGAAGTCTAAAATGATAATATTATACATGTCCCGTTCGCAGGTGTTTGTGTGCTTGGTAGCTTAGCTTGTTATTAGCCAGCTAAGGATGTAACCCTTTATACTATATACATTTTAGTTTATGATTCAGCCTTGGGTAAGACTTTTATAGTCTATGGCTATGACGCCCATAATGCTAAACGGGAGCAAATGTTAATAGGGGACCCAATTATCCCAGTGGTGGCCGCCGGAGCTAACGGAGCCGCAGGGGGCTAGCTCCAGCCGGCTGGAGACTCCGCCTACAAAGGGCTTCTCGGCAACTCTGCAGAATCCTATGGGTGACGTCACGGACACTACGTCCATTTAAATATACAGTCTATGGTAAAACCCCATTTTAAATAACAGCATGAGGAAATGGTCTTACTCTTCTTTCAAACAGCCTTTCTTGCCGGCCTCCTCCTCTACCTCCTCTTCCTCCCCGTCATCATACGGACCGTGAAGGTACGGGTTCAGAGGAGGCGGGTGCCACAAGGAGCCGTTCTTAAACATCCTAAAGTCCTCTGTTTTCCATTTGACTGGCGCTTCACCCTGAGCAGGGAATAATGAGCAGTTAGTGACAAGATACAACCTCCTGAGACACTTCACTTAATGCTGAGTTCAAAGCTATTTGATTTAGAAATCTCACCTGTAGAATGGTGTAGATCTTCCACCGGTAGTATACATGTGCTGGGCTTTGGTTCTCAAATAGAAACCTGGAAAGGAAACACAAACGTCAGAAAAAACTACTTAAATTATCAAATGTAACAGTTATAGAGAGGGGAAGCCCCTCCCTTTCCGGGGAGCTCCATGGGACCTTATTTCTGAAAAAGTATGAATTGAAGTCAATGGAGAGAGAAAGATTATCTTTCGATCCCGTTTGAATTGTGCCACGAATTACACATATGATGTTTGTCAATTTAAAAGATAATTTTGCAAGTCAAAGAAATTTAAATGTGTGGTAAAACTGTGAAGTAACACTTTGTGTGAAACCGCTCAATGAACTACATCTCCCATCTCGCACCACACACCAAGAGACCGTCACGTTGGAACATTTCACCTCTTTCTTTCAGAATGAGGCAGAAAGTATTAAAAGAGGTGAAAATCACTCCAAGTCTGGGCATGTTGAGAGCTGTACACACACACAAGGGGAGTTAGTTGGTTCGTAAGAGCCAGCATGCGGGACCGGGACTCTGGGATTTGTAGTCTTTCTAGTTGTGTATTTTTCATATTCTTAGTCTATATTCCAACAGTTTTTGACAAACTGACTTTTTTGACATGGAAATGATTTTTTAAGATTGACAAACATCATATGTGTAATTCGTGGCACAATTCAAACGGGATCGAAAGATAACCTTCTCTCTCCATTGACTTCAATACATTATTTTTCCGATTATGGGGCGGAAGTAGAGGGGCGGGACTTCTCCTCTCTATGCTGATGTGCACGATGGCTCACCTGTACATGGGGTTGTTGATTTCTCTGTTCATGATCATGGCTTCAAACATTGGGCCTTCA